>NC_051394.1:2227108-2239608 GCF_015228065.2 Penaeus monodon | reverse complement strand
GATATTTTATTACGGTATCAGTGTTCATTATGAGTGATATTTTATTACGGTATCAGTGTTCATTATGAGTGATATTTCTCTTTGGTTTCAATGTTCATTATAAGTGGTATTTCCTTGAGGTATCAGTGATCATTATAAGTGCTATTTCATTATAAGTAACACTTCATTATATATTTCCTTACGGTATCAGTGGCTGGAAACCCGAGAAATTATTTCGTTGTAAGGATGTATCTGTTCTGTTTTTTTTTTTTTTTTTTTTTTTTTTTTTCGGGTGTAGTTTCGAAATGAAAGAGATAGAAAGAGAAGGAAAGGAGGGGATGGAGGGAAGGAGGGAGAATGAGAGGGAAGAGGGAGAGAGATAGAGATAGATAGATAGATAGATAGATAGATAGATAGAAGGGGAGGAGAAGGAGAGAGAGAGAGAGAGAAGAAGAAAGAAGAGAGGAAAGAGAGGAGAGAGAGAGAGAGAAGAGAGGAGAGGGAGGAGGGAGGAGAGAGAGGGGGAGAGAGGAGAAGAGGAGAGAAGGAGGGAAGGGGAAGGAGGGAGAGAGGTGACGTGACGGGAAGAGAGCGAGAGAGAGGTGGGAGGAGAAGATAGAGGGAGAGCGAAGAGACGATGAGATGGAGAGAGGAGGAGAGAGGAGCGGGAAGAGAAGATTAGGATGAAGAGGAGAGAGAGAGAGAGAGAGGGAGGGATGAGAGAGGGAGAGTGAGAGAGAGAGAGAGAGAAAGAGGAAAACGGAAAGAAAGAGAGGGAGGAGAAGGAAAGAGAGAAAGAGGAGAAAGCGAAAGAGGGGAGCTGAAAGAGAGGAGAAAGAGAGGAGAGAAAGAGGAAACCGGAGAGAGAGAGACGATTGGAGGGTGAGGAGGAGAGAGATGTGCGCGATGGAGAGAGAGAGAGAGAGAGAAAGAGAAAGAAAGAGAGGAAGAAGAAAAAAATAAAGACAGTAAATAAATAAAGAACAAGAGAGTAAAAGAAGAAGAAGAAAAAGGAAAAAAATAAGGGAGTTTATAGACACAAACCCTCGTAAACACAATATAGAGATGTTTGTTGACACTTTATTACGAAATTGATTAAAATGGCCTTTAATTATGACTATGGGTTCTATTGACTGCATGTACTATAAATTTGCTTTAGTATTTAACGATGACTATGAATTTAAACCAATGTCTCATTCTATCACTAAACAGCTAATTACCGATGTTTCTATTCACAAATTTCTTTTTTTTTTCTTGTTAATATGAAAAGAAACGTCGGTGTCTAAGAAAACGTTTATATTTTTCTTTCAAAGTGCAAGAAGCGGTTACTCATAAGTGTTTATATTTATCCATTTAGTTATTTATATATTTGCTTGTTTTTTTGTACGTTCGTGTCTTTTTTGTGTGTTATTATTTTCTTCATCGTGGTATCTGTTCATAGGGACTACTTCGTAATGTTTTGCGATACAATTTTAGGCTCTAAGGTCTGTGTTGGGAATCTCGATATCTTCAGAGAGTTCAGTGAAGGGGAGGAGCATGAGATGATGAGAGAGACAGGTAGAAAGAGGAAGAGAGAGAGAGAGAGAGAGATGGAGGAGAGAGAGTAGGAAAGAGAGTAGAGAGAGATCTGACGATAGAGGAGAGAGGGAAAGAGAAAGATTGTTGATGAGGAGAGAAGAGAGAAGGATAGGGAGGGAAGGGGAGGGCAAGAGAGAGAGAGGAGAGAGAGAGAGAGAGATTGGACGAGAGAGAGAAGTTGTGAGAGGAAGGAGAGAGACATGAGAGAGACCGAGGAGAGAGAGAGGAGAGATAGAGAGAGAAGAAAGAGATAGATAGAGAGGAAAGAGAGAGAGAAAGAGAGAGGACCGAGAGAGAGAGAATTGAGATGAGAGAAAGGAGAGAGGAGATGACGGAGAGCAGAAGAGGAGAGAGAGGGACTCGAGGTGAGCGAGCTGAGGAGAGGTGTGAGAGAGAGAGAGGGAGAGATGATGAGATGAGAGCCGCGAGAAGAATGAGATGAGCGAAGAGAGAGAGATCGAGACCCACGAGGGCTGAGAGCTGAGGGAGGAGATGAGAGAGAGAGAGAGAGGAGAGGAGAGAAGGAGAGGGAGGGAGGAGGGAGGGCAAGAGGAAGAGAGACGAGAGAGAAGAGGAGGAGGGAGAGAGAGTGACCGAGAGCGAGAGAGAGGATTGAGAGGATGGGATGAAGAGAGAGTGGAGATGAGAGAGTGAGGGCGGAGGACCGCAGAGGAGAGAGGAGAGAGAGAGGACGAGACGGCGACGAGAGAGAAGAGAAGAAAGAGATAGATAGAGAGAAAGAGAGAGAAAAAGACAGAGACAAGCGAGAGAGAAGATCGAGAGGAGAGAAAAAGAATGAGAGAGAGACGAGGAGGAGAGAGGAGAGAGAGGAGGGAGGAGAGAGGAGAAGAGAGACGAGGAGAGAGAGGAGAGAGAGAGATGAGAGAGAGAGAGGAGAGAGGGAGAGAGAGATAAAGAGGAGAGAGAGAGATAAAGAGGAGAGAGACGAGAGGAGATGACGGAGGAGAGAGGAGGACTGAGGACTGAGAGAGAGAGAGACGAGAGAGAGGAGGGAAAAGATAGGAGACGAGAAAGAGAGAGAGAGAGAAAGAGAGAGAGAGAGGGCCGAGAGGATGAGAGAGAGAGGAAGAGAGAGAGACGAGAGAGGTACCGAGAGAAAGAGAGTGTGAGGAGGAGAGGAAAGAGAAGGAAAAACGAGAGAGAGAGACGCGAGGATGAGAGAGGGGAAATGAGAGCAGACCTGCGATAGACAGAGTGAGCGAGAGGGAGTTTGACGGGATGAGAGGAGAGGAGTGAGAGAATGAGGAGAGAGAGAGGAGAGAAGGAGGAGAGGAGAGAGGAGAGGACGAGAGAGGGGGAAGAAAGAAAGAGAGGAGAAGAGAGATGAGAGGAGAGACGAGACGATGAGAGGAGCGAGAGAGGGAGAGAAAGAGAAAGACGGATGAGAGAGAGAGATGGAGAGATAGACAGAGAGAGAGGAGAGGAGAGAGACCCTATGTGAGAGAGAGAGGAGGGATCCCGAGCGAGAGGAAGGAGAGAGAGAGGACCCGAGGAGTGAGAGAGGAGAGAGAGAGCCGACAAGAGAGCTATAGAGATGGAGAGAGAGGAGAGAGGGAGGGATGAGAAGAGAGATGAGGGAAAGAGAGTAGAGAGAGATAGATAGTAGAGAGACGAGGAGAGAGAGAAGAGCGATAGTTGACGAGATGAAGATGAGCGAGTCGTGACGGAGAGAGGAGAGAGAGGAGAGAGGAGTGCGAGAGAGGGATAGGAGAGGAGAGAGAGAGGTGAGGAGGAGGAGGGAGGTGGAGGAGAGAGATAGGAGAGGGATAGTCGAGAGAGGGAAAGGAAAGTTTAGATGAGAGAGAGGAAGAGGGAGAGAGACGATGAGGAGAGAGAGGGAGAGTGGAGCGCGGAGAGGAGAAAGGAGAGGGTGATCGGAAGGTGGGAGAGGAGAAGACCGAGAGAGAGACGAAGAGGCGGAGAAGAGAGGAGAGAAAAGAGGAGGAGAGGAGGAGGAGGAGGAGAGAGGGGGGGGTGGGGAGAGAGAGAGAGGAGAGAGGGAGGGAGAGAGAAGAGAGAGTCAGAGAGAGAAAGAATAGAGAGAGAGAGAGAGAGGAGAGAGAGAGAGAGAGAGGAGAGCGAGACGGAGTGCATGAAGGAGGGAGAAGGAGAGGAGGAAAGCGAAAGCGAGAGAGACGGAAAGGGAAGAGAGAGATAGAGATGAGAGAGGGAGAGAGGAGAGAAGGTGATGAGAGTGGACGAGACGAGATGAGGAGATGAGAGAGAGAGAGAAGAAAAGGGGATGAGAGAGAGAGGGAGGGGAAAAAGAAGGAGAGAGAGGAGAGAGGAGGAGGAGAAGATGAGAGAGGAGAAAGAGAAGGAGCGGACGAGTGAGCCGAGAGGAGAAGGAGAGAGAGGGAGAGGGAGGGGATGGGAGAGGAGAGAGAGAGAGAGAGAGAGAGGAGAAGAGAAAAAGAGAGATGAGAAGAGATGAGAGAGGAGACGGAGGCGAGACGAGGATGAGAGAGAGAGCAAGAGAGAGAGAGAGAGATAGAGAAGAGAGTGAGAGATCGAGAGTTTTTTTTTGGAGGAGAGGACAGAAGAGAGGAGAGAAGAGTGAGATGAGGGAGAGAGCGAGAAAGAGAGATAGAGAGAGGGAGAGAAGAGCGACCGAGTAGAGAGGGGAAGAGACCGGAGAGAGAGATGAGAGTCGAGAGAGATGGAGGAGAGGAGAGAGGAAAGAGAAGAGGGGGAGAGAGAAGAGATGGACAAGAGAGAGAGAGAGGGATAGGAGAGAGTGAGAGGAGGAGAGAGAGAGGAGAGATGGAGAGAAGAATGGGAGGAGAGGAGAGAGCGGGAGACCGATCGGAGAACAGAGCGACGACTCGAGAGGAAAAAGGAGAGAGATCTGGAGATGAGAGAGAGGTGGGAGAGGAGCGTTGGAGAGAGGGGAGGAGGAGTAGGGAGAGACAGAGGAGAGGAGATTTCGGCGAGATGGGGAGATGGGGGAGAGAGAGACTCGAGATGACAGAGTGAGAGAGGAATGAGATATGGAGAGAGAGGGAGGGAGAAGACGAAGAGGATGACGAGAGAGGAGAAAGACAGTGAGGGGAGATGGAGAAAGGAGAGGAGGATGAGAGAGATTCGAGAGAGCAGAGAGAAAACAAGATGTCAAGAGGACAACAGATGAGATAGAGGACGAGAGGAGAGAGAGAACAGTAGAAACAGTTACACAGACAGATTTTTGCTTTGAATATCTTGTGTCTGTTGTATGTTTTTTTTTTTTTTCTTGCGGGGGGGAGGGGGCTTAATCTCAGTCGCTTGCTCTACCACAAAAAAGTCAACTTTATTCTTCTGTTGCTTTTCTGTACTTTGAAGATTATAATAATAACGTAAATACACACGAGCACAAATACATACACACACTTTCTCTCTCTGTCTCTATCTCCCTTCTTCCCCCCTCCCTCCCGCCCCACCCCCCCCCACCTGCATCCAGCCTCCCTCCCACGTACCGTCCCTTCCCAGTCCCTTTTCCACCGCTCACCGCTTCCTGTTTCGCTCTTTTAGCTCCCATAGGTTCGTCGCTGCGCTAAGCTCGCTCTCTCTCTCTCTCTCTCTCGCTCTCTAGCTCCTCCCTCTCCTTCCCTCCCGGTGTCCCCCATCCTCCCTCCCGCCCTTCCACCCCACCCCCCCCCTCCCCCTCCCTCGGCTCCTCCTGCCTTTCGCATTTTCCTTCTTCAAGATCCCGAAGATTTTTTTTTTTTTTTTTTTTTTGTATTTCTCTCCTTTTTTTCTTTTTTCGTTTTTTTCTTTTTATTATTATTATTATCATTATTGTTATTATTATGAGTATTATTTATTATGATTATGATAATGATATGAGTGATTATTATGATTAGTTAGGGTGTGTCTGCGTTTTTTGTCTTCTTTGCTGTTTTTACGGTTGTGTATAAATTTTCCTTGTGTATTCTGTTGCGCTTGTTGCGTCTTTCTCTGTTGTGCTCCTTTTCTGTGTCCTCTTGTGGCTATTATGGATTGTTTTTTTTTTACTTTTTTTTCACTTTTTCTTGTGTGTTCCTTCTTTTTTCTTCGGTCTTTTCCTCTTTTGTTGTTTGTTTTTCTGTCTTTCTCTTTCTTCCCCTTTTTTCTTATTGGCTAATGCGTTTCCGCATTATTAAAATGACGTTGGATTGATAGATAAGGTAAAAAAAAAAAAAAAAAAAAAAAAAAAAAAAAAAAAAAAAAAAAAAAAGTGGTATAAAAAAAGACAAAAAAAATGGTATATTAAAAATAAAAAAAGTGGTATAAAAGGCAAATTAACACTGTACAAAAAAAGACGAAAAAAAAAAAAAAAAAAAAAATTATTAACGTCAGATCAATGTAGTAATGACGTTCTGGATGCGCGCGTGTGTGTGTGTCAAAACAGAGTACAGATGAAGAAGAAGAAGAAGAAAAAAAAAAAGATAAAATGGATAAAAAAAGAAGGTGACGTGGAGAGGGGGGAGGAGTGGGGGGGGGGGAGATCCACCTATCGCTGTCTCTCAATTCGCGCTTCACAGAGCAAGGAATTTGTCGTAATGCGGATAAAAGGGGAAGAGGAACGAGTGTTAACGAGAGAGAGAAGAGAGGGATAGAGAGAGGGAGAAGAGAGAGAGAATGAGAGAAAAAGAGAGAGAAAGAAAAGATAAAGAGAGAGAGGGAAAGAGAGAGGATAGAAAGAGATGGGGAAAAAGGAGGGTCGGAGGATGGAGGAAGAGAGAGAGAGAGAGGAGAGGGAGAATGAGAGACTGAAAGAGAGCGGAGATAGTGTGAGGAGAAGAGAGAGAGCAAAGGGAGGAAGAGATGAGAGAAAGAGAAAAAAAGAGAGATGAGATAGAAAGACGAGAGAGAGGAGAGATGGATGGGTCGCGTTGTGTGGTGTGTGTGTGTGGGTGTGTTTGTGTGTGTGTATGATATTATAACTATATTATATATATATATATATATATATATACTATCGATTATAAATATATATATATATATATAATCGATATATATATATATGATATATATAGATATATGTATATATATATGCATATATATATATATATCATCATCATCATCATCAAGGGGCTAACGCCGACGGGGCGGGGGGCGAATGGCCGCCGAATCCACCCTTCGCTTCCAGCCACGAGCGAATCCCTCGATGAGAGAGTCTCCAGGCAGGCACACGGCCATCTCTAGTTCCTCAAGACAGGTTCGTCGAGTTGCCAAACAAGCCATGATATCCTAGGACGTCCCTCTACAGGTCTCCTCCACCCAGGGTGCTCTCGCAGACCTAGAGAGGAGACAACCTGGTGGGCCAGGGTGCAGAGGTCGTCCATAGGGAGGCAGGCGAGAGCGTGGCCATTATCATGCCTGCGTGTGGTGATCCCGGATTATGCAAGTAACAGGTCCCATGCCGGTCTCACGGTGTAACCGGCTCCGGGTTTTGCGACACGTGTTCTGCCAACTGTACCCCATGATCCGGCGACAGGGACTTGTACAAAAGGCTCAAGGCGAGGACTCCAAGGCACTGGGTAGCGTCCAGGTTTCGCTTACATAGAGCAAAAAACTGGAAGTATCAAGGCCTTGAAGACACGACAGCTTGGTACTTCTGCATACGGTGTACCGACATTCTCCAAAAACGCTCTTGTTGATCGAGGTTCAGGCCCTGTGCCAGTACAATACCGTTTCTACTGATTCCTGGTCTGACACCCAGAGAATGGACTCGCTAACCAAGGTCATGTAAAACGTTCTGGACTTCAACTTCCTCGCCGCATAGCATCTGGATCGATGAACGGGTCCCTAACAGGCCCCCAAAGTAACGGAATCCTTGCGTCTTGGTCCAGGATGACCTGCTAGGGCCTAGGCGGCTTGCCTCATTGCTTTAAAGGCATCAAAGAGCGCCACAAGTGACTCCAAGAATCAGATAGGATGGCAACATCGTCGGCAAAAGCAAGGTCCGAGACCTTTATAATAATTGCCTAGTGTTGCTCCGCACTGGACTGGGGGCTATGTAGCTCTGCCATTATCCACCGTACCATACCAAGTGTTGAAAAGGTGGGTTGCAAGGACCACAGCCTTGCTCACCCTCCTACTGATTAACAGGGAAGAAGTTTTTCGAACATTACCCCCCAACACCACTTTACACACTTTCAGTTACCAGTATAGAGGGCTTGCTATCACGGCCAATAATCTGGTCGGAATTCCCTGAGCCTTCAGGATCGCCCTAGCGGATTCCCGATGCCACCGAGCGAGTCAAACGCCTTCTTTGAGGTAGATGTAGGCTGCAAGCAACCCACGACCAAACTACGACGGCGTTCCACAATTACTCGAAGAGCTAGTAGCTACGGGTCTATTGTGGGGACTTGACAGGAGTAAAATCCAGACTGCTACGGGTCTCTGTGCTCAGTAGGTGGTTTGCGATCCGTCAGAAGAAATTCTTTGTGAGCGAGAACTTGCCTGGTATGCTGAGCAGTGTAATGCCACGGTAGTTGATTACAGTCCCATCGATCCCCTTTCCCCTTCCAGAGAGGGATGACCACCGCCCCTCAGCAGGTTCAGGGGGGGGAATGGTTACCAGACTGCCAAATGGCAGTCAGGACTGTTATTGCAGGCCCCGACAGCTCCGAAGCCATAGGTTCGCCCCCAGCCTTAGCAGTTCAGCCGGGATATACATATGCCTGCAGCTTTCCCACTCTTCAGCTTGGAAATGCCAGCTCTGACCTCGCTGTAGGGTAGGGAGGTTCTGCGAGACGGGTGGGTCCGGCCAAAGGCACCTGCGACATTCTTGCATCCCCAGCCCCCTACACCAGATGTTGGAGGCAGGGTCCCCTCTCTCACCTGGCACAAACGCTCCTCCTTCTCCCTCCCAAAAATACCAGCGCCCCAACGTTCACGAACCCCAACATGATTGAGATGATCCGTTCCATCAGCTGATCGGACTCAGTCATTCGGTGAGGATGGCTTCGGGTCAGTTTTTGCTCATAATATAAGATATATTATATATAGATCTATATATATATAGATATAATATATATTTATAGATATTGAATATATATTATAATAGTTATATATATATGTATGTAATGCAATATAAAAAATATATAAATAATTATATATATCATATATAATATATATATAGTATATATATATATTATATTAGTACTATATATATATATATATAGTATAGGCATATATATATATATATATAGGTATATATATATAGTCCTCACTGCATCCTACGCCCCCCCCTCCTCTCCCTCCCCCTAGATATCCCGTCCATAGTATATATATATTAAATATACACTCAGTATATATATGTGTGGTGTGTGTGTGTGTGTGTGTGTGTGTGGTGTGTGTGCGGTGTGTGTGTATATATTTACAAATATTATATATACATGTATAATAAATTATACTATACTATATCTATTTATATACCATATATATATATATATATTATTATAGATATTACATATTATAATATACATACAAATAACATATAATATCATATATAGATCATATACTAGTATATAAGATGTATTATATATAGTATATATTATATATACACATATCCTCTACATATATGGTACATATATGTATCATATACATATAATATATAATATTCTATAATATAGATATGATATTATATATATATATATATATATATTATATCTAATAGTGTGTATGTGTGGTATGTGTTGGTGTGGGGTGTGGTATGATTATAGTATATATTATATATATATATACGTATATATATCTAGACTAGTATATATATATATATGTATCTATATATATATATATATATATATAGTGTGGTTGGTGTGTGTGGTGTGGTGGGTGGGGTGTGGGCGTTGTTTGGGGTGTGTGTGTCGTAGATAAATATATAATATAGCATTATAGTACTATATATAATATCTATATCTATACATAGTCTACATATATATATATATTATTATAGCTATATATATTATATATATATATATATAGATATATATATAATATACTATAATATAGATATAGATATATATACACATACACACACGACTCAACATATAATGTATATATAATATAATATATGTGTATATATATCTTATAATATTACTATATATATATATATCTAATATATATATTTATATAGGTATAATATATATATATATATATATATATATATTTATAAATATATATAGATATATATATATATAATATATATATATATCATTCAGCTATTCACGAAGAGATGAAAGCAAAATCAGGACCAAGAAAACGCAGGCACTTTTTTTTTTCTTTTTTTCTCTTCTTCTTCTTCTTTTTTCATAGAAGTTCCTTTTTTTTTCTTTTTTTCTTTCTTTTGAACTAGACTTACGCGCCGAAGCCAGACCATGATTTGCATCTTTTCTCGATTGGGCTGAAAATCGTCTTCGTCGCTATAATAATGGCCCCGCATCATTAGCGCCTTGAGAAAGAGCTTAAGAGAGAGCGAGATAAAAAAAAAAAAATAAGTGAGGAATATCATTTATCATTTATCAACGGCGGTTCATTTGTGCGAAGTGAACGCTCTTTGGAATCTCTGACAAAAGGCGAATGACAAGCGTGTGACGTGTGTTTGTATTTTGCTTACAGGGTCTAGATATAATGCGTTTTATCAATGCGTTCATCATTAATAAACTTTTCTACAGGCTTCTGAATAAAGACACGTATGAACATACGAGCGAGCACACACACAGAAACACACACACACATACATACACACGCAAACACACCCACAATCACACACACAACATAAATACCCAAAAAAAAAACACACACCACACAAACACACAAAAACACCACCACACAAAAACAAAAACATAGCGCGTTTTGTCCCTCCCCCCACACACACAACGACACACACAACACACACACACAAAACACACACACACCACACCACACACAAAACACCAAAAACATACACACACATATGCACGTTCCCCCCCCCCACACACACAAACACACACAAACACATACGCGCGTGCAGACATGTATACGTATATATATAACTATATAGAGATATACATAGATTTACAATAATAAAAAAAAAAAAAAAAACTATTGTACAGAAGATAAAACTGCTTGTATTTTGCTTTTGATATATACTCGGCAATTAAACTTTCTTTGTGATTTAAGACCCACAGACGTTCTATTACAATGTAATATCATTTTTTTCTTTCTCTTTCCCTCACATTAGCCATTATGCACTATGCCATCTTTATCATTATTATCCCTTCTTCTCATATATCATAATCATCCGGCATCCTTTAGTACTTATTCTGACATATGATTTCTTCGAAACTTTTTGATAAATTTTGCAATAATATGTATCAGGGTCTTTGCTTGGCAATGTGTTATTGCAAGAAGAGAGAGGATTATATTTTACGAGAGAGAGAAGAGCGAGAGAGAGAGAGAGAGAGAGAGAGAGAGAGAGAGAGAAAGAGAGAGAGAGAGACAGAGAGAGAGAGAGAGAGAGAGAGAGAGAGAGAGAGAGAGAGAGAGAGAGAGAGAGAGAGAGAGAGAGAGAGAGAGAGAGAGAGAGAGAGAGAGAGAGAGAGAGATAGAGAGAGGAGAGAGAGAGAGAGAATTGCAATAACATCCACCTCGTCTTTATCTGAAAATTCATTATTCTAAAAAAAAAAAAAAAAAAATAGATAAATAAAGCATCACATCTTATTATTTTGAAGACATCTTTGTTTCCTGTGATTTGTACTAATGTTACTATTTTTTCATCTAGGATTAATTCGCGACGCTGAAGAGATAATAAAGATAATAGCAAATTATGGCGATTAATTCAGACATTTCCATAAACAAAATCCTTTGTTTATCTCGGAAAGTTATCGAAACGGACTTTCTTAGCTTGTATTAAATTCCGAAACTCGGTTCTTTTGATAAACACAGTTGACTTTTTTTAAATCATCAAACGCAATCAAAAGCTTATATTAAATCTTTCCTCTACTTTTTTTTTCTTTTTTTTTTATTATCTATTAAAATATTATGAAATATGAAATTTTATATTCATATTAAAATATTTCTTTTGTTTGCCATCCATTGAAAAATGAATTGAATAAATAAAAAAATGAAGAAGCAGATGAAATAATAAAAAAAAAAAATTAGAAAAGAAAAAAACAGATTAATAAAAATAAAACTTGAGGAGGAAAAGAAAAAGAAAAATTTTACCAAAAAAAAAATGCCGCAAAACCTCAGATAAAGATGATAAGAAAAGCAGTAAAAGAAGACAAAGAGAAAAATAAAATGCCGATGATTACGTTGGTGGAGAAAGGAAAAAGAACGATAAAGGAAAATAATAAGAAAAATAACAATAAAGATTATAATAATAAAGGAAAATATTTGTAATAATAACAATAAAGATTATAATAATGAAGGAAATATTAATAATAATAACCATATTAGAATAATAAAAAATATTTGTAATAATAACAATAAAAAGGGAGAAAGAATGATATTGGAAAATGTAATCAATAATAATGGCAATAAAAATTATGATGATAAAGAAAAATACTAATAATAAAAACAATAAAAGAAAATATAAGAGGAGAAAGAGTGACATAGGAAAATATTAGTAAAATAAAATACAAATAAAAAGAGGAAGAGAACAACAAAGCAAAATATTAGTAAGAATAATAATAACAATGATGATGATAAAGATAGTGATAATACTAACAATGGAATAATAAGGAAAATACATAATAACAAAATAATACTAATAATAAAACAATAACGACAGAAACAGAGAGAGAGAGAGCGAGACAGAGACAAAGAAAGACCGAAACAGAGAGAGAGAGAGAGAGAGAGAGAGAGAGAGAGAGAGAGAGAGAGAGAGAGAGAGAGAGAGAGAGAGAGAGAGAGAGAGAGAGAGACAGACAGACAGACAGAGATGAGAGAGAGAGAGAGAGACAGACAGACAGACA
>NC_051394.1:2165005-2167505 GCF_015228065.2 Penaeus monodon | reverse complement strand
AGGGTTAGAGAGAGAAAGAGAAAGAGGGAGAGAGGAAGAGAGAGAGAGAGAGAGGAAGAGAGAGAGAGAGAGAGAGAGAGAGAGAAAGAGAGAAGTGGGGGGTGGGGGCAAACAGGCAGAGAGGGAAGAGAAGAAATGCCCGGGAAACGAGAGAAGTAGACAGAGAGAGAGAAAGAGAGAGAGAGAGAGAGAGAGAGAGAGAGAATAAGAGAAGAAAGAGAAAGAGAGAAAGAAGAAGAAAAAAAAAGAGTGAGAAATAAATATACATTTTACCTTCACCACAATAAGTAATCATAACCCTCGCTCGTTCCTCGTCTAAGCTTCCATAAGTTAAACCTCGACTTCATGGCAATAATCGTAGAGTTAAAGAGCGTGAAATCTGCGTGTTAGACTAACTTGAATCCGGCGATGATATTCTGCATTGGTTCAGTTTCATAACGAAAATGAGTGTGTGTTTTTTTTTTTTTCAAAAAACTTTTTTTTTTCCTTTTTTCGGTTTTATGATAACAGTATGATTATTTAAGTTAATTTTGGTTTTTTACAGAAAGAAAAGAAAAGTGTTTTTACACCCCACCCCCACCACCCCACACACACACACACACACAAACCCACAAAAAACCCCCCCCCAAACACACACAACAAAACCCACACCCCAAAAACACCCCCAAAAAAACCCCAAACAACAAAACACACACAAACCAAAACACAACCCAAAAAAAAAACCCCCCACAAAAAAAACCCCAAAACAACCACAACCCACACACACACCACCCCAAACCCCACACACAAAAAAATAAAATATAAAATATATTTATATAGTTTATATAAAATATATATAATTTTTTAATTTTATATTTAATATAATTAATTTTTTTTAAAAAATTTTTATTAATTTATAAATATATTTTAAATAAAATTTTTAAAAAATATATATATTATATAATTTTTTTTTTTTTTTTTTTTTTTTTTTTTTTTTTTTTTTTTTTTTTTGGGTTTTTTTTTTCAATTTATCAAACTTTCCTTTTGGGGTTTTTTCTTTCCCCATTTCCGGACCCCCGTGGTTTTTGGGTTTTTATTCTTAAAAAACCTTTTTATCTTTTTTATTTTTTTTCTTTTCCATTTGTGTTCTTTTCTTTCTTTTTTTTCTTTTTTTTTTTCTTGTTCTTTTATTTTTTTTTTTTTTTTTTTTTTTTTTTTTTTTTTTTTTTTTTTTTTTTTCCTTTTAAATTTTTTTTTTTTTTTTTTTTTTTTTTTTTTTTTTTTTCTTTTTCCTTCCTTTTTTCCTCTTCTTCTCCCCTCCCTTTTTTTCCCCTTCCCCTTCCCCTTCCCTTCCCTTTTCTTTCTTTTTTTCTTTTTTTTCTTCCTTTTTTCCCCCTCCTTCCCGTTTTTTTTTCTTCTCCTCTCTCTCCTCTTTCCCCTTTTCCCCCCTTCCCCTCCTCTTCCTCTCCTCCCCCTTCCCTTTTCTCTCTCTCCTTTTCTTCCCTTCCTTACTTCCCTCCCCCCTTCCCTTTCTCCTTTCCCTTTTTTTCTCTCTCCTCTTCCTCTTTCCCTCTCTCCTTTCCCCCCCCTCTCTCCCTCTCCCCTTTTTTTCTCTCTCTCTCTCCTCCTTCTCTCTCCCCCCTCCCTTCCGTCTTTTCCTCCCTCCCCCCCTCCCTCCTTTTCCTTTCCCCCCCCCTTTTTCCCCCTCTCCCTTTTATTTTTCCCTTTCTTCTGGGGTTCTCTAAAACCTTTTTTTCCCCTTTTTCCCCCTTCAAATCCCACTTTTTTTTTTCAATTTTTTTTTCCCCCTTTTTTTCTTCTCCGCTTTTCCCCCTTCTTTAACTTCATTCTAAATTTCCCTTTCCCCGCCCTCCTATCCCTTTGCTTTCTTTCTCCCCCCCCTCCCCTTTTCGCCCTAAACTGTCCCCCCTTTTTTTCTCTACCCCCCCCGCCAGACCAAAACACTCAATCATCAAATGTTCACGCAACCGAACCTTTTAATAACCCCAAAAAAAATAAAAATTTCCCACATTCTTCAAAAAAAAACCTTTTTTGTCCAAATCCAAAAATAAAAACATATGGACAAAAAATTTTTAAAACTTAAAAAAAACTAAACCAAAGAAAAAAACCAAAAAAAACGCACCAAAACATAAACAAAAAACCCCTCACCACACAGAAACAACCAAAAAAGTTTTAAAAACAAACAATACAACCAAAAAAAAAAACCAAAAGGAAAAACAACACAACCAACCCAAAAACCCGGCACGGAAACCAAAAAGAAAAAAAAAAAACAAACACAAAGAAAACAAACAAAAACTCCTTTTAAAAAAACCCCAAAAACCAAAAAAACTTTTTTTTGTCTAAAAAAAAAATTCCCCACTAGGATAGAAAACCAAATTAAAAAAAAAAAAAGGAAAAAAAAAATAACATAATAAATAAAAAAAAAAAATTAAAAGAAAAAAAAAAAAAAGAAAAAAAAAAAAAAATTTAAAAAAAAAAAAAAAAAAAAAAAAAAAAAAAC
>NC_051394.1:2147816-2150316 GCF_015228065.2 Penaeus monodon | reverse complement strand
AAATATAATGGTAACGATAATGATAATAAAAATTATGATCTTCATCATTATTATTATTATCATTTATTGTTATTATTATAATTATTATTATTATTATTATTATTGTTATTATTATTATTACTATTATTATTATCATTATTGTTATTACTATCATTATTAATATTATTATTATTATTATTATTATTATTATTGTTGTTGTTGTTGTTTTTGTTATTATCATTATTGTTATTATTATTATTATCATCATTATTATCATTATTATCATTAATAATAATACTATTATTACTATTATTATTATTATCAATATTATTATTATTATTATTATCATTGTCATTACTTTTTTTGTCATCATCATCATCATCATCAGCAGCAGCAGCATCTATATCACTATCATCATTATTATTATCATTACTTAATACTTTTTATTATTACTGTTATTATCAAAATTATTATTATAATCAATTATTATCATTACCATTATTACCATTATTATTATTTTAACGTTATTATTATATTTATCATATTCATTACATTATTATCATTATTATCATTTCATTACTACTATTATTTCATTCATTATATTTTTATTATCTTTATTATTTTATCTATCATCTCATTTTATTATATTCATTATTTTTTCTTTATTTTCATATCATTTTAGCATTAGTTATTTCATCATTTTTTTTATTTCTCATTTTTTCTCTTTCTCTTCTCTTTTACTTTCTCCTTTCTTAATTCTTTCTTTACTTTCTCTTTTTAATTTCTTCTTCTCCTTTCTTTGTTATCTTTATCATAAATATTTCATCTTCCTTTTCTCCTTTTTCTTATTTTCCTTCGTTTTGCTTTTATTCTTCATCTTTTTGTATCTCTTCCTCTTATTCATTTTAATTTTCCATGTCTTTTCATCGTCTTTCTCTTTTCTCTTTCACTTTTTCTTTTCTTTTTCTTCTTCTTTTTCGTCTTCTCCTAAATCTTCTTTCCATTATTCATATTCGTCTACTTCCCTCCTCCCCTCTTCTTTTTCCTCCTCCTCATCCTTCTCCTTCTCCGTCTGTCTGTCTCTCTCTCTCTCTGTCTCTCTCTCTCTCTCTCTCTCTCTCTCTATCTATCTATCTATCTATCTATCTATCTGTTTATCTATCTTTCTGTCTGTCTGTCTATCAATCTCTCTCTCTCTTTATCTCTCTCTCTCTTCTCTTCTCTCTCTCTCTCTCTCTCTCTCTCTCTCTCTCTCTCTCTCTCTCTCTCTCTCTCTCTCTCTCTCTCTCTCTCTCTCTCTCTCTATCTATCTATCTTATCTATCTATCTATCTGTTTATCTATCTTTCTGTCTGTCTGTCTATCTCTCTCCTCTTATCTTCTCTCTCAATCTCTCTTACTCTCTCTATCTCTCTCTATAACTCTCTTCTTCTATACTCGTCTATCTACTCTCATACTATCTCTCATATTCTTTTCTTTTTTATGATAATGATAGTAGTTATAACAATTATAGTAACATTAAGTTATGATGCCACAAATAATTGTCATAACTGATAATAATGATGATGATAAAATAACAACAATATTGATAATGATGGTAATGATAATGATGATGATGATAATAATAATAATAATAATAATAATAATAATAATAATAATAATAATAATAATAATGATAATAATAGTAACAATAATAATAATCATTTTAATTATAATGAAGATAATAATAATAATAATAATAATAAAAATAATAATAATAATAATAATAATAATAATAATAATAATAATAATAATAATAGAAATACTACTAATAATAACAATGATAAAGATGATGATGATAATGATATTAATAATAATAATAATGATAATAATAATAACAAAGATAATATCAGGAAGAGAGTGATTATGATGATTATGGTGAAGCTGATGATAAAGATGATACATCAAAGATCAATTTGAGTGATAAAACTACTGCACCTACACTATTCACGCCCCTGTAGGTAGCTGCTATTAATAATAATCCATAATTAATCAATTTCTTTCATCTACTGCCCATTAATCATCACCATTACTATCTATATCCTCTTTCTTATCATCCTCACCCCCATCTTTCCCTCCATCACTCTATTATTGATATTTGCATCATCCACTCTCTCCCTATCACTCTGAACTATTTCACACACCGCTTAGAATTCAATCATGAATCCTTGAACACAAAAACGGAACTCTACAAGATCAAAACAATACGAAAAACAACATTAGAAATAAAAAACAAATCAAAACATAATCCACTGCGATTCTACCGTGATCTCTGACCCTACATAACCTTATGACCCTATCGTAAGGAAGGAGTTAAAACAGGTCACGACCCTGTAGTTTGACCGTTAAAAAGAAAAGAAAAGAAAAAAAAGACAGGTCCCGTAATGTTTATTCTCACAAGAAAAGTGCAAAAAGGGGACATGTTGAAAGATAAGGTAAGGTTAGGTAATTTGACCAACTAGGGAGTCTTAGGAAGAGGTTCT
>NC_051394.1:2126358-2128858 GCF_015228065.2 Penaeus monodon | reverse complement strand
ATACCAATGAAAATGACAGAAAAAACACAAGATTGCGCGTATCAAAATTCAGAGTCGGGGATAACTTTATTAATGATTGCGACGCCTGTGGGATTAGGGGGGGGGGAGGGGGGGGGGGGAGGATGGGGGGGAAGGGAGGAAATTTCTAGCTCTACGTTAATAAAAGGGTGTTTTTTTTCTATTCAAAAAAAAAAAAAGAAAAAATATATACATATTTTCCATATATATATTATTTATATATTACATATATTATATATAATTATATATATTATATATATATTACCATAATAATATAATATATATTAAATATATTATATATTAAATATATATATTTATATAATATAAAATTTTTTATATTTTTGGGGTTTTTTTTTTTTTTGGTGTGTTTGGTTGTGTGTTTGGGGTGTGTGTGTTGTGTGTTGGGGGTGTGTGTGTGTGGTGTGGGTGGTGGTGTGTGGTTTTTGTGTAGTATTATGTTTTGGAGTAGTAGGGATATATAATATATATATATATATATAAATATATATAAATTATATATATATAATTATATATATATATATATTATACATATAACATACATAATACACAGTGTTGGATTTGTATACACACACACACCACACCACACACAACACAATTTTATAATATATATTATATTTTATATATTTTATAATATAATAATATAATTTTATATAATTATATATATATTATATTTTAAAAAAATATATATATATATATATATATATTATATAAAATTTTAAAAATATAAAAAAAAATTTATATATAAAAATATATAATATAAAATATATATTATATAATATTATAAATTATTATATATATAATATATAATAATATATATATATATATATATATAATATATATACAGTGTCTGTGTTGGTTGTGGTGTGTATGTTTTAATATAATACATATATATTATACACAACACAACACAACCCTCGTATATTGTTGGGTGTAATCCGTACATTTACGAAAAATACTTACACATACCCTATTTACCCTTTCCTAGAAATGTAAAACAAAGTGATATGTTTTGTCTACAAAAAAAAAAAAATGAGGAAATCAAGGATTTTCCCCCAAATAATCACCAACAAGCGCAAGAAACGAAGGGCCCGGGTTATTTAAGGACCACCCCCTCTCTCTCTCTCTTTTTTTAGGCATTCATACAAAAACGGTTTTTTCTTTTGGGGTTTGGGGGGCATTTTTTTTACGTTTTCCCCCTGTTCGGGGTTCGTGTAAGCATGACTGCGCGTTTTGGGGCAGTCCTGATTAAATTTAAACTTTGAGTCGACGAGGTAACGGGCCGAAGGGGGAGAGGGAGAAGGGGGAGAAGAAGAAAGAGGAGAGAGAAAAGGGAAAAAGAAGAGAGGAGAGAGAGGGAGAGAAGAAGAGAGAGAGAGAAGAGAGCGAGAGAGAGAGAGAGGAGGGGGGGGGGGGGGGAGGGGAAAAGAGGGGGAGAAAGAGAGAGAGGGAGCGAGGGAGAGCGAGAGAGAGAGAGAAGGGGGGGAGGAAGAGAGAGAGAGAGAAAGAGAGGGAGAGGGGGGGGAGAGGGAGAGAAAGAGGGGGGGGAAGAGGGAGAGGGAAGAGGGGGGGGGAAGGGGAGGAAGGGGGGGGGAGGATAAAAGAGAGAGGGGAGAGAGAGAATGTAACTCTGACATAACCCTTTGAAAAGACTCCCAGTCATTGAAATAAAAAAGTTTTGTTAACCCCCCCCCTTGCAACGCAAATCCTGAATAAGTAAATCCTTCCTCTCAAATAAAAACCCAAAGACTGAAACAAAAAAAATCGCCAAACTTTTCTATGATCTATCGCCGGGGTCCAGTATGCCCAGCTGGCCCCCCCAGAGCTAAAGCCCAAATTTGATTCGAGTTAGAATATCAAAACAGTTTAACTACAAAAGCTCCCTTCAAGTCCTCTGACGAGTAGGCCAACCTCCCCCTGTTCAATATCGCACGATTTGCATAGAAATAAAATCTAGACCGTGCAGGTGGCACAGTCAAAAACCCTAGCGGGGCCTTTTGCATTCAGCTGTCATAAAAACCCCCTAAACCCCCTGAGGCCGGCGTTTTCCTCGGCATTTAGGCCTTTTTGTGCAGTGGAGATCGTGTGGGAAAAGCCTTTGGGCGGGAGATCTGGGTGAGGGGGGGGTGCAGATGGAGGGAGGGAGGGAGGGGGGAGGGAAAAGGGGGAGAGAGAGAGAGAGAGAGAGAGGGAGAGAAGAGGAGAGAAGAGAAAGGGGGGGGGAGAGAAAGGGGGGAAAAAAAAATAAGAAAAAAAAAAGAGAAGAGAGAGAGAGGGGGGAGGGGGGAGAGAGAGAGGAAGGAGAGAGAGAGAGAAGAAGGGGAGAGGAGTTGTCCTTTCTGTTTGTTTGTCTGTCTTTCTGTTTTTTTATTTTTTTGGGGTTTGTTTGTTTGTTTTTCTGATTCTTTGCATGTTCTCTTTTTCTTTTTATTTTTGCTCTGTGTCTCTCTGTTGCTATTTTTTT
>NC_051394.1:2121587-2124087 GCF_015228065.2 Penaeus monodon | reverse complement strand
ATAATACTTACACACACACACACATATATATGTATATATATATAGTATATAGTAATATATATAATATATAACTATATATAATATATATATGATATATATATATTTATATATATATATATATATATTTTAAAAATTATATATATATAAAATATATATATTTTATAATATATTATTTTATATTATATATATATATATATACATATAGAACATATCATATTTTATAAAAACGATATTAAATAAAAAAAAGGACGAAAAAATTTCCTCCCCCGGAAAGGGAAAAGGGGAAAAACCTTTCAGTGGGGGGAAAAAAATTTGGGAAAATTTTAAATTTTAAAAACCGAAATAAAATGAACAACCGTGAAAATAAAAAAGAATGGGGGGTTTCCCAATTGGTTTTTCACTTTGCTTATAATATTTCCTTTTTTTTCCCTTGTTTCCCCCTTTGAAAAGGGGTTTAAACAAAAAAAAAGAGGTTTGCTGTCTTTTTTTTTATTTGCCTTTTTTATTTTTTTAAATTTAAAAAATGTATTTATCATTATTTAATTATCTTTTCAAATATATATATATCAAAATTTTTTTGTTCCCCTATATATTAAATTTTATTTTTGTGTCTTTTAAATTATCTATCTACCCACATACTTTTCTAAAATATTATAAGTGTTAATCCCCCTTTCTTTGTTTTTGGGAAATCATAAATTTTAAATATTCCTTATTTATTTGGACTTTCTTAGGGCCTCCGCTTTAATCTATCTTTTTCCCATTTTTTTCCCTTTTTTAAACAGGGCAATATCTATGAGATTTTGCGAAAATCCAGAAGAGTTCGATTCCCTAAAAAGTACAAAATGAAAGTTGAATTAAAAGCACAAATAGGTTGCTCAGTTTTACGATTAATGTTCTGTGCATGTGTCTGTTAGTCTTCGTTGTTTACATTTCGTAATCATGCGTGAAAAATTTAAAACTTTTTAAAGGTATTTTGGTCAGTTTTTTCATATAAAATAATATAAAATAATAATAATATATTAAAATATTTTATATATATATTATAAATATAAATATATAATATAATATATATATATATACACACCCCACAAACACACACACACACATAATATATATATTATAAATATAGATATATTAATATATTATAAATATTTTATATATAAAATATAATAATAAAATAATATATATATATAAAATATATATATATATATAAAATATATTATATATATTATATATAAATTTTATTTTATATATATATATATAATATCTAAAATAAAATTTTAAAAAATATAAAATATGTGGGGTTGGGGTGTTTTTGGGGTGTGTGTGGTGTGTTTTGGGGTGTTGTGTGGTGTGTGTTTTGTGTGTTTTTGGGTGTGTGGGTTATATGATTGCTGTTGCAGAAGACCGTGACTGTTACAATTATTTTTTAGCAACCCTGGGGGGAAAAAAAAACAAAATCCCACCTGTTTTGTGTTCTTATTACTGAAATTCTTTTAATCCTTCTGTTTTTCTAAATGATTCATTATTTTTTTTTTATTCTTATTTTACTTTATTTTTATTTTATTAGTTATTTTTATCTGATTATGAGATGATTGATTTTTATTGTTATTTTTTTTTTGTTTTTGTGTTGTTTTTCTTTTATTTATTATCTTATTTTTATTTTATTATTACTATTATATATCATATTCCCCCCTCATCATCATCATCATCCATCATTTTTATTGTTATTATTTCATTATTAATATTTTATTTTTATTTTATTATTATTTTTATTATATTATTATTTTATCATTATCATTAACTTTATACAAGTTAAAGTGGTAATAACTTTTTTTCTTCCTTATTTTCTTTACTTTCCTTCCGGGCCTCCCGGGGTTTCGCAGCATCCCCTTTGGAGTTTATCAGTGAAGTCATCAAAATTGGAAAGGTGGTATAAATTTTAGATAAAAAAAGTAACAAATAAAAGAACTACGCGGAGGAATAAGTATATAATATAAATTTTTTGTTTCGTTATATCAATTTGATAAATTCTCTGAGGGTGGGCTTTTGCCCTAAAAATTTTATCAGTGTATTTTATTTTTAAATATTTTCCTAAAATTACATAAATGAAATTTTTTTTAAAAATTATATAGTACATAAAAATTTTTTTTCTTTCTTTTTTTTGCATAAAATTTGATAATCCAGGGAGGTCCTTTTCCATAAGCTTTTTTTTAAAAGGATATCTCCCCTTTTGAATTTAACGTGTTTCTTGTTTTTTCAAATTTCTATGGGGTAATCGCGCAATAACTCAAAAGTAAACCACATTAAGAAATACTATACCCGAAATATTTTTTACCAAAAGAAAATTTTCCCTCCCCCCTTCCCCGTTTTAACCAATGAAATGTAGGGAAAAAGGCCTGGTTGCTCCTAAAAAGGGTTTTCCCCGATTGGATTTTTGGTCTTAACGATTTCCCTTGCGGGCTGTAAACTCCGAAGCTTCACGCGGGAAAAGGGGTCT
>NC_051394.1:2102074-2109574 GCF_015228065.2 Penaeus monodon | reverse complement strand
AAATTATCGAATCAAAGAACAGATTTTCCGAATAGCAATGTGTTGAGATCTATGTTCAAGAATGTATTTAAGGGAATTTGTGATTGTCTCAGTAAGTTCCCGTATTTTTATCCAAATTGTTTGTGCTGTTTAGGCATAAAGGCCGCTGTAGAACTTCAAAAATCATTTATGAAGATGAACGAACAGTAAAAAGAAACTAAATAACTCGTTGTTATGAGATTTCTTAATACCTATTAATGCATATAATTCGTGTGTGTGCAATGCAGGGACATGATAAGTGGTGCTCCTAAGTTCGAAAGGGATTTTCTTTAATGAAACTGATATTATAAGTTTAATAATATTTATCTCTGACCTGATTTGTTGTTTATAGTTTATTAGGTTGTAAGCGATGTTGTTATTACAGGAAGGCAATGATTTAACGTGTTCTGCATTATGTTGTTAGCAATGATGACTATTGCAATTACTGCTCACTGGCGAGGCACGTGGAAGTTCTACAGAAAAAAAAAGAAATAAGGGGTACCTTTCTCTCGTTTCGCCATCCTCTCTCCCTGTTTATCTCACCCTCCTCTCTCCCTTTTCATCTCACTCTCCTCTCTCCCCTTTTCATCTCACCCTCCTCTCTCCCTTTTCATTTCTCTCTCCCTTTCCCTCTCCGTCACCACCGCTCAGTCCAAAGTCTCCCTTAAAGCCCCCCCCCCCCCCACCCGTCCTCTTCCTCCTTAAACTCCTCCACCTCCTTCTCTCCCTTCCCCCCCTCCCCCCCCCCTTTTATTCACTAAGCCTCCTTTCCCTTCACCCTTCCTTTCCCCCTTACCCATCTCCCTCTCCCTTTATCCCTCTCCCACCCCCCATTCTCCCCCCCCCCTTTCCTCTCCTATCTTCCTTCTTCCCCCCCCCCCCCCCGTCGACTAGTCGTGTAAATATAGAATGTGCATAAACTGATGGTTTAACTACTCCAGTGCAGTGTACTTCCCGGGAAGAATGGTGAAAATGATAATGATAATCATGATAATAATAATACTAATAATGATAATAATAATAATAATAATAATAATAATAATGATAATAATAATAATAATAATGATAACATTAATAATAATAATAATAATAATAATAATAATAATAATAATAACAATAATAATAATAATGATAATAATAATAATAATAATAATAACAATAATAATAATATAATTATTATTATTATTATTTTTTTTAATGATAATATCAACTATTATTATTACTATTATCATTATTATTATTAGTAATAGAAGTAATAGTAGTAGCAATAGTAGTAGTAGCAGTAGAAGTTGTAGCAATAGTGAAAATAAAAACGGGTAGTTTTATGGAAAAGCTTCACATAACCGATGGCGACGAATCTGGTATCGATGGATTCCTCTCGCCCTCTTGGACACCTTTCTAGGAATTATTCCACCCCTCCCCTCCCCTCCCCACACCCCCACATGCATGGCCCCGTCTGCAGAGGAGGGAATGAAAAGTAACGGGGAAAGCGAGGAATTCGTAAATATGTCCGTTCGTCACCTATTTTGGTTCCTTGGTGCCGGGGGGGTGCCCAATCGAGGAAAAAAAGGTCCTTCCACGTATTTCAAAGGGGGATTTCGGTGAGCCCAAACTTGGGCTAACGCCATACTCTGTAATACGTATTTTTTTACTTTCTCCTACGTTAGTGCCCGGGAAATACACCCCCACAATACGGGTGCTGATTTTTGCATACTAAACCCCCCGATTTTGCCCGTAATTTTGCTCTTTTAGGGGGGAAGACTCGTTTCCACATTCCAAGGAGGAAAATTTCTACAAACTCCTTCATTAAACATTTTTAAAGTTCTAATGTGTTTTAACCTTGATACGCCCATTTGATTATGGCATTTCCTTTATCTTTATAAAAATAACAAGGGAAATTTTGAACCTCAACGGGAAAGAAATAATTGAGGTACGAGCACTTCTATACATAAGTAATTTTAAATAAAAAATTCAAAACGTTATTGTCCTGCTTTTTTAACTTATGTTTCTCTTTATAGCTTAAAAAGTATTATTATCCCTATATACCTTTTAACCCAATCAATCTTTTTTTTCCCTATTCCTTTCAGCTTCCAAGTTCTCAAGCTTTTAACATTTAAAATTTCTATGTTTTTCCCCTTTTTTCTACTTTCCCTGTTTGTAAATTAAAAAATAACGATATGGTAATAAAAAGGAAAGAAAATAATTCGTTTTGACAAAAGGGAAAAAGGAAGAAATTGAAACAATTGTCTCTTTCTTTTTTCTCTCTCTCTTTTTTTCATTCTTCCCCCTTTCTTCCCATCTCTCTTTTTTCTTTTTCCCCCTTTTCCTCCTTTTTCTTCCTTTTTCCTTTTCTTTCTCTTCATCTCTTCCTTCTAATTTGCTTATTTCTTCTTAAAAAATTTCATCTTCTCCTCTCTCTCTCTCTCCTCCTCTCTCTCTCTTTTTCCCTCTTTTCTCTCTCTCTCTCTCTCTCTCTTCTCCTCTCTCTCCTCTCTTCTCTCTCTTCCCTCTTCTCTCACTCTCCCTCTCTCTCTCTCCTCTCTCCTCTTTCTCTCTTTTCCCCTCTCTCTCCTCTCTCTCTCTCTCTCTCTCTTCTCTCCCCTCTCTCTCTCTCTCTCTCTCTCTCTCTCTCCCTCTCTCTCTCCTCTCTCTCTCTCGATGAGTTTGATCAATGAGATTCAAATATATTCATCCGAACTTACCATTTAAGTACCATCATATCACAATGATGTATTACGATCAATCAATCATTTTTTATATATATCGTATACTGGTTATTCTATATTGCTTTCTATACAACAACATGAACTATAAAGAAAAATGAAAAAAATATATAATGTTTGTCTTTCTGTGCGTTACTTTTTTTTTTTTTTTTTTTTTTTTTTTTTTTTTTTTAAGCGTTCGTTCATGTTGATTTTATTGGCTGGATTTTATGGCCGTTGAAAAGAGAAGACTAAGAAGCAAAAAACAACTAATATGATGATAATGATAACAACAATAAGAATGATAATAGCTCTAACAAAAATAATGACAAGATGATGATCATAATAATGCCAATTGTAATAATAACGTTAACACAAATGATACCACTACGTCTACTACCAATAGTAATAATAAAAATGATAATGATATTAGTAATGATAATGATAATGATTATTATGATGATAATGATGATAACACGAGCTCAAATAATGATAACAGTAATAACGATGATGATGAATATAATGAGATAAAATTAATAATGATGATGATGATGATGATATTAATAATAATGATAAATAATAATAATAAGGATAATAATAATAATAATAATAATAATAATAATAATAATAATAATAATAATAATAATGATAATAATGATAATGATAAAAATAACAATAATAGTAATGATAGTCATCATTATTATCATTATTAATAATAGTAAAAAGTAAAATATATACACAAATAAATAGCAATGAATTCGCGTAAAAAGAAAAAAAACGTTAGGAAGCAGACGCAGCTCTTATTCGCTATCTGATTTCTACGTCACACACTTTCCGAAATTAAGTTGTTTGTAGTCGGGTTTCCGATGATAACACAGGATCTCTTACGGTAAAGGGAAACGAGGTGTTTGGTTTCTAGAGATGATGGTTCTTCTGCTTCTTTCTTGTCGTTTTTGACTGTTTCCTTCTTCTAGTTTTTTTTGTTTTTCTTTTTTTTTCGTTTTTATTATTGTTATTATCTTTTACCTTTCTCTCGTCCTTTTCTGTGTCTTCTTTCCGCTTCTACCCTTTTGCTTTTTCCTTTCCTCTTTCTTCCTTTCTCTCTGGCATACCCCCCTTCCACTCCCCTCTCCCCCCCTTTTTTTCTCTCTCTCTTGCTCCTTCTCCTCTCTCTCCCATCTCCTTTTTCCTCCTCCTCCTCCTCTCCTCCGCGTCACCTTGTTCTCTTTCTCTTCCTCCATCTTCTCCTCCATTCCCCCTGTTCCTGTTCCTCCTCTTTATCTTCAATCTCCATCCATTCCTCCTCCTATCTTCCGCGTCACTCTGCTTTCCTTTTCTCTATCTACTCCTTTCTCCTTTTCTTCTTCATTTCTCCTTCTCCTCCTCCTTCCTCCACGTCCTTTCTCTTTGTTTTTTTACCTCTTTCTCCTTCTTCCTCCTTCTCCTTTCTCCCTTTATCCCTCCTTCCTTCCTTTCCCCCTTAATCGCCCTGTTTTCTTTGTCTTCCTCTACCTCCTCCTCTTCCTATCTCCTCTGTCTCCTTGTTCCTCCTCTTCCTCCTATCACCTTTCTCCTCTTTCTCCTCCATCCCCACTCAATCTCCTTTCCTCTCCCCTTCCCTCCCCCTCCATCACTCCGTTTTTTTTCCCTCTTCCTCCTCCTCCTTCTCCTTTCTCCTCTCTCTTCCGTTTCCCCCCATCCAATCTCCCTTCCCCTCCCCCTCATCACCTGTTTTCTTTCTCTCCCTCTTCCCCCTTCTCCATCTCCTCCCTTCTCCTCCTCCTCCTCCTCCTCCTCCTCCTCCATCTTCTCCTCCTCCTCCTCCTCCATCTTCTCCTCCTCCTCCTCCTCCATCTTCTCCTTTCTCTTCCTCCTGCATCTCCTCCTTTCTCCTCCTCTTTCTCCATCTCCCTCTCCATCACCCGCTTTTCTTCCCCGACCCCCAGAGGCAGTGGCTTACCCCCCCCCCCCCAATCTCACCGACCGAAGCACAAGGAGGAGGAGTATGGAGGAGAGGAGACGGAGCGCAGGACGAGAGAGGAGATGAAGAAGTTTAGGAGGAGTTAGAGTAGAGGAGGAAGAAGAAGATGGATGAGGAGGAAACGAGGACGAGTAGGAGGAGTAGGCGGAGAAACGAAGAGGAGACGAGGAGCAGGAGCGGTTTAGGCGGAGTCTGCGGCGAGCAGAAGAGGCGGCGTGAGGCAGCCGAGCGGAGGCAGAGCCGAGGGTGAGGAGAAGCGGAGCGGCCGAGGCGGCGGACGAGGCGACGGGGAGTCGGGTCGGGGGTCGGCTGCGGCCAGCCGCAAGTCGGAGGCCGACGCCGCGGCCGAGCGGAGTCGGCGCCGCCAGCCGCGGCTCAGGAGAGCAGGAGCGGAGGCGGCACGACGGAAGCAGCGGGAGGCGGAGAGCGGAGGGAGCTGTTTGCCTCGAAACCACACCATCTCTGTCTCGAGTTTTTCAATTTTTCTACGGCGGCGCTTTAACGATGACACAGAGATTTACGACATCAAAACAGAGGCTCGTCTCGCCTCCCGGTGCTGCCGAAGTGCGCTGCGCTCTCGGGGTATACTGCGCTGCTCGCGTCGCCGGGAGGGGAGGGGGCGGGGAGGGGGGAGGGGGAAGGGGAAGGAGGAGGAGGGGAGGGAGGGACGAGGGGCGGGGGCAGGAGGGCAGGTTGGGGGCGGGAGGGAACAAAAGGGGATGGCGGGGGCAGGAGGGCTGGTAGGGGAGGGAGGGGAGGGAGGGAGGGGAGGGCGCTGCGCTCTCGGGGATCTGCGCGCCGTCGCGTCGCCGGGGAGGTGGCGGCTTGCGTGGGATGTGGTGATGGTGACCTGGGCGGCCCGTGGCCGAGGTGCTGGTTCAAAAGGGAAGGAGAACTGAGGCTGGCGTCCAGTTGGACGGCGTGAGCGCTGGAGGGGAGGGAGGGTAGAGGGCGGGTCCGCGGGCTGTGCGGGTCGGCGGTCGGGTTGGCGGCGGGCGCGCGCCCGGCCGGGGGCGTCGGGCGGGCGGGGGCCGGCGGCGGTGGCCGGGGGCTGCGTGGGCTGCGGCGCCGGGGTTCGCCGGGGCGCGGGCCGGGGTGCGCCGCTGTGCGCTCCGCGGTCGTCGGGATGCGTGGCTCGGCCGGGCCGGTGCGGCGCAGCGCCCGGGGGGCGCGGGGCGCGTGGCGCCGCCGTGGCCTCCTCGCGGGGCTGACGGGCCCGGGCCGCGGGCGGGTGGCGGGCCGCGGGCCAAGGCGGGCCAGTGGCAGCGGGGCAATCCCAGCCCGTCAGCCGGGGCCGTAGGGACTACGGCGACGGAGAACGAGGCGGACAGCCTGGGCCTGCGCAAACCTCGTCTACTGGGCGGCTGATTAGCGGCGGTGAGGCCGCAGCGAAGGCACTACAAGACCGAGGCAAAAAGAAATAGGAAAAGAAAGGTAGGATAAGGAAGAGGAAGAGGAAAAGAGAATAAGAAAGAGAAACAGGAAGAGGAGAGAAGGGAGCAGATGACAGAAAAAGAGAAACACGAGAAAGGAAAGGAAAAGAAGAAAAAGAAGGAGAAGAGGAGGAGGAAATGGAGAAGAAAAAAAGATTCAGTGACTGAATCAGGTCTCAAAGTTCAACCGATTGTCGGCATCTTGCTGCCTTCCTCTGGCACCATTCTCTTCATCTCTCTCTCTCTCTCTCTCATCTCTCTCTCAGTGTCTCTCTCATCTCTCTCTCTCTCTTCTCTCTCTCATCTCTCCTCTGCTCTCTCTCTCTCTCTCCTCTCTCTCTCTCTCTCTCCTCTCTCTCTCTCTCTCATCTCTCTCTTTCTCTCCTCCTCATCTCTCGTCTCTCCTCTCTTCTTCACGCCTCACCTCCCTTCCTCCTTCGCCCATTCCCTCCCCTTCTCTCCTTCTCCCTCCCCTATCTCCTCTTACTCTCTCTCTCTCTCCTTCTTTCTCTCTCTCTCTTTCTTTCTCTCTCTCTCTCTCTCTCTCTCTCTCTCTCTCCTCCTTCCTCCTTCCTACCTCTTCCTCTTCCTCTTCCTCTTCTCATCCGCCTACCACCTTATCCCTCTCCCTCCCTCCCTCGTCCCTGCATAGCGGAGACTAGACCTCTTGAACATAATCCTAGATGGATGATTTTGATGACCAATAAATATTAAATGATTACAGGGCCACTCACACTCACCCGGCTACGTTGTTCCGTGCCAAGACGCGAGATAGGAAAATGATCAGTCTCCTATGATGTTGATTACCTATAAATATTGCACAGGGCAGTAGATTGCGGGGTCGTATGCTGCCATAGCGCTCGTGAGTGTTTGTATGTGTGTGTTTGTGTGTGTGTGTGTGTGTGTGTAAACAGTCATGGGGATTTGTGTGTGTTTGTATATGTGTGTGCATAAACAGTCGCGGTGTATGAGCGTATGTGTGTGTGTGTGTGTGTGTGTGTGTGTGTGTGTGTGCGTGTGTTTGTGTGTGTGTGTGTGTGCGTGTGTTTGTGTGTGTATAAACAACCATAAAGTATCGTGTGGATATTTCAATGTGTGCGAAAAGATCGTGTGGATTGAGTGGATATTTTTGAGTGTGCAAACAGTCCGAGGTTCTGTGCGGACGTGCATTTGTTTGTGTCTGTTTTACCTCTTCTGTATTTGTCGTTTGTTTAGGACGGATTTACGCCTTTTCGTCCCGCAACACCACTCTTAATTGATATGCAAGTGATCTTATAAAGCCCTCTTTTTTCTTTATTTGTTTATTTTATTCCTTTCTTTTCCTTTATTGGGTTCCTTCTCTTCTAATTTCTCTGTCTGTCTGTCT
>NC_051394.1:2069574-2077074 GCF_015228065.2 Penaeus monodon | reverse complement strand
GTATCTTCTCTTTACCTTCGCCTGTAGTGCACGAAAGCAATTTTCGTCCTGCTGTTTCATTTTTCCCTCTTTCATCTTCTCTTTTTCTCATCACCTGTTGGCTCAAAGGGTTAAAAGCTGTCCTTCTTTCGTCACACCTGCGTGAGCGATAATACCTGAGGTTAATCGGTATGACCTTTGACCTCTCTACATTCTTCACACACTGCTTCTCTACCTTTCCCTCCTTCTCACTTACCTTCCTTTTCTGTCTCTCTCTCTCTTTCGCCTTCTCTGTCTTTCTCTCTCTCTCCTTCACACCTACCCTCATTTTCTGTCTCTCTCTTTTCCCTTTCTCTTTCTCTTTCTCTCTTTCTTCTTTTTTCTCTTTTTCTGTCTCTCTCTCTTTTCCCTTCCTCCTTTTCTGTCTCTCTCTTTCCCTTTCTCCTTTTCTGTCTCTCTCTTGCTCCTTTTCACCTATCTTCCTCTTCTGCCTTCCTTTTAATTCTTTACTGGTTCCCTTTCTCTCCTTCTCTCTTTCCTTGTCTCGGTTTTCCTCCTTCCTCACCCCTTTCTTTTCTCTCTGTCTTTTCCTCCTCATTTCTCTCCTTTCTTGTCTCCCTTTGCTTCATTTTTTCTTTTCCTTCCTTCCTGTTGGTCCGTCCCTCTTCTCTTTCTCCCTTCTTCTTCTCCTGTCTCCCTTTTCATTTTTCTCTCACCTCTTCCCTCCTTATTCCTCCCTTTCCCACCCTCTTTTATCTCTTTCCCTCCTTCTTTTCCACCTTTCTTTCTTTCTTTCTTCCCCTCCTCTCCCTGCCTCCCACCCTGTCTCCCTTTCCTTCCTTCTGCCTCACTCCCTTTCCCTACTTCTCTCCTCTCTCCTTTCCTCTCACCATTTCTTGTCATCCCGTCTCTTCTTCCTTCCTCCCTCTTCCTCTCTTCCTCTTCCTCCCTTTCTCTTCCACTCCTTATCTCTTCTTCAATTTCCTTTCGCTCTTTCTTCCCCTCCTCTCCCTCCCTCCTACCCTCTCTCCCTTTCTCTCCTCTCTCCTCTTCCTCCCTTCCTCTCCCACTCCCTCATTCGTTCAACCTTTCACCATCTGGAAATGACAATACGTTGCAATATTACCCTAAATCTTGCATCACTGCAGCGAAAAGAAAGGTTGCAAGTTCATGCACGGTCGGCTCTGATTTACGACCCTAAGATGAATGGCTAAATAAATACCTCGAATCTCTGTCTCTTAGCACGAACCCTTAAAAAAAAGAAAACTAAAAGAGAAAAAGAAAAAGGAAAGATTCAAGAAAAAAGACAAAAAAACAATGGTCGTTCCTCTGTTCCTTTGGAGTGCCTCTTTAGGTGCCTATCGAAGACGTATTTCATCTCGACATATATTCCCCTTTCGATGTCTAAGGGGATTGGGGAAGGGGATGGGGAGGGGGAGGAGGACGGGGGAGGGGGGAGGAGGTGTTATCTACGTGGTAATGGATGGGGGTGGGGAATAGGGGGATGGGGGGGGAGGAGGAGAGGTGTTATCTATGCGGTGTTTTAGCACGACGTGGGAATTCGAACTGCATGTGAGAGCGAGCAGGTGGTTAGGTGGTTGTTAGAGAGAGTCGACCATATAGTTGATCCCTATCTCTCTCCATCTCTCTCTCTCTATCTGTCTGTCTGTCTGTATGTCTCTCTCTCTCTCTCCTCTATCTGTCTGTCTGTATGTATGTCTGTCTGTCTGTCTCTCTGTCTCTCTCTTTCTCTCTCTCTCTCTGTCTCTCTCTCCCCCTCTCTCTCTCTCTCTCTCTCTCTCTCTCTCTCTCTCTCTCTCTCTCTCCTATTCCTCGTTCTCTCTTCTCCTCTCTCCTCTCTCTCTCTCTCTTCTTTCTCTCCTCTCTCTCTCTTTCTCTTCTCCTCTCTCTCTGTCTCTCTCTCTCTCTATCTCTCTATCTATCTATCTATCTATCTATCTATCTATCTACGTACCTACCTATTTATCCATCTATCCATTTATCTAACTAACAAATTAACCAGCTACCACCTTACCCACCTCTCTGTCTATCATTCTGAATCCCGAGCATTTACATGCAAAAGGTTACCCCGCCGTGACGAATTGCAAATTGCTTTCAAAAGTTTAAACAGAGTGAAGATTCAACAAACTTTGAGAGAGGGGGGAAAAAATGGCTTACTAGTAAATACCCCTTATCAGTTTATCAGTAACACCCGATTCCATGAACTAAGGTAAACACAGATTAAAGCACAACAGTAAAAAAATAATAATAATAATAGAAAAAAAACAGGGGGAGGAGACTTCTATGAAGTCAATATAAATTAAAAGAGGATTTTCTGAATACGAAATCCTGCTTTCGAAATAAATAAATAACTGAATAAATCTAAAGTAAAAAAGAAAACGGGGGAGGGGGGGGAGGCTCGGCGATAAACCCAGTATTGTATACATTTTGCTTTCAATAAATTCTAAAGGTAAAACACCAACGGGACGACAGATAAGAAAATATGTCGACTATTTCCCTCTGACTTTCCGATATCTCGTGGCGTGACGAAAGAAGGAAATTATGAGACGAAAACCATTGAAAAGAATGACGGGAATTTCTGGTTGAGTAACAAGGTATTGCTCTCTCACTTTCACGCGCAGACATGGAGATTGGGAGGTTCATGAAATGCGTCAGTTTAGTGATCATCTGTATGCTAGTACGAAAATATATCAAGATCCAAACATGTACATTCTCCCTCTCCCTCCCGTATATATATATATATATATATATATATATATATTATATATATATATATATATATATATATATATATATATATATATATATATATATATATATATTTATGTATATTATTGTTTATGTTATATATATTATATATATATATATATATATATATATATATATATATATATATTTATACACACACACACACACACCACACACACCACACACACAACACACCACACACACACACACACACACACACACACACATACACATTATCATCACAACATGAAAACTTTTTTCATAATAACATGGACCAGTAAAAAATAAAATAAAAAAAAAAAAAACAAGGGGGAAAAACCATAAAAATTTTAAAAAGGATTTTTTTAATGAATTGTTTCGAAAAAAAAAATGAAAAAAAAATAAAAAAAAAAAGGGGAGGGGGGGGGCCGGGATCCCAGAGAAAAGGGGGAAAAATTTTAAAGAAAAACCAAGGGAGAAATAGAAAAAGGCCCCCCCCCCGGGGGGGACGAAAAAAGGAAATTAGGAAAAATTGAAAAAAGGGGGGGAAGGGGGGGAAAAAGGAGCCCCCCCTTTAGGCGGAAGGGAGGGAGGCAAGAAAGCGTAGGGAAATTTAGAGTAAAAAATTAAAGAAAAAAAGAAAAAAAAAAAAAAAAAAAATTTTTTTTTAAAAAATTTTAAAAAAAAAAATAAAAAAATTTTTTTAAAAAAAAAAAAAAAAAAAAAAAAAAAAAAAAGAAAAAAAATAAAAAAAAAAATTTAAAAAAATAATAAAAAAAATTTTTTAAAAAAAAAAAAAAACCCCAAAAACCCCCCCCAAAAAAAAAAACCCAAAAAAAAACAAAAAAAAAAAAAAAACGAAAAAAAAAATTTTTGGGAAGGGGGCCCAAAAGCCCACCGTTTAAAAGTTAAAAAAAAATTTTTAAAAAAAAATAAAAAAAAATTTTAAAAAAAAAAATTTGGGAAAAAATTTTTTGAGGTGTGAGGTTGTAGAAGGGGGGAGGAGGGGAGAGTTGGGGGGAAAAAAAACAAAAGTTTGGGAAAGAAATGGGGGGCAAAAGGACCCCCCAATTTTACGGGGATCCCCCCGAAGGAGATGGGGAGAAAAAGGGGAAGAAAAGGGAGAGAAGGGGGAAAAGGGAGAGAGAGAGGGAAGAGGAGAGGGGAAAGGGGAGAAAAAAAAAAGGGAAAAGAAAGGAGAGGGGGGAGAAAAATATTTTAAAAAAATTCAAAAAAAAAATACTTTTTCCCTCCCCCCCCCTCCCCCCCCGGGAAAAAATGAAGCTTTCACCCGCCGTTACCGTTTTTTTTTTTGTTTCCTGTAATTAAAAGGGTTTACAGTCGCTTTCATTGGGAAAAATTACTTGCTAAGAAACAAAACGAGATGTGTGTGTGTGTCGAGCAGGAGAAAAAGGTTTTAGAAATAACACCCTCGTCATTATGATAATTATTCTCATTACCTGCGCAGAAACTATTAGTCATATTGTCATTCTTGCAATAATATGACTGCAATTATAACAGAGAAAGGGGAGAAAAAAAAATAGAGAAAGAAGAGAGAAGGAGAAAAGGGAAAAAAGTGAGAGAGGGGAGGGGGGGGGGAAAGAAAGAAGGAGAGAAAAAAGAGAGAGAGAGGGAAAAGAAAGAAAATTTAAAAAAAAAAAGAGAGTTTAAAAAAAAGGGGGAGAAGACAGAATAAGAAAAAAGAAAAGAAAGAGAAGAACAAGAGAAGAGAAATAGTTAAAGAAAAAAAGGGGAGAAAAGAGAAGAGGAAAGAGAGAGAGAGGGAGACAAAACAACCAAAGAGTTTTTTTTTTTAAGCCAACACACAACCACACACACACATAGCGGACTTTCAACATTAAAAAAAAAAAAAAAAAAAAAAAAAAAAAAAAAAACACTAAACCATATTTTTTCATCACAGCGACAGTCAGCAGTACATAATTCATCGAACTAAAGGTTTGGCCGTTCGTATAATTCACCAGCAGTAGAGAAAAAAAACGCAAAAAAAAAACGCAAAAAAATACGCGAGAATGCAGGTGGTCGCGAAGTACACACTCGGGCGAGTCCCAGACAACGGTGCTAACTTGCCCTCTATCTTGCCCCGAGGCTCTGGTGCTCTATCTCTTGCCCCGAGGCTCTGGTGCTCTATGTCTCTTGCCCCCGAGGCTCTGGTGCTCTTTATCTTTGCCCCGAGGCTCTGGTGCTCTTTTCTTGCCCCGAGGCTCTGGTGCTCTCTTCCCGGGGTCTGGTGCCTCCTCTCTTTTTTGCCCCGAGCCTGGGTTCTTTTTTTCTTCCCCGAGGGCCCGGGGCTCCCTTTTTCTTCCCCGAGGTCTGGGCCTCTATCCCCTTGCCCCGAGGGTCTGGTTCTCTTTTTGCCCCGAGGGTCTGGTGCTCTTTTCTCTTTTTCCCCCCGGCTCTGGTCCTCTATCTCTTGCCCCCCAGGCTCGGTGCTCTCTCTATCTTCCCCGGGGTTTGGGGTTCTTTCTCTTGCCCGAGGCTCTGGTGCTTTTCTTGCCCCCCGGCTTGGGCCTTTTTTTTCCCTTTGGGGTCTTTTCTTTCTTGGGGGGTTTTTCCTTGCCCGGGTTTTTGGTGTTCTTTCCTTTGTTTTTCCCCGGGCCGGGCCCCCCTTGCCCCGAGGCTCTGGGGCTCTCTTTCTCGCCCCATCTTTCTCTTCCCCATTTCTCATTTTTTCTTGCCCCAGGGCCCCCTGGGGTTCTCCTCCGTCCCCCTCTTTTCTCTTTCTCTTCCCCCTCTTCTCTATCTCTTGCCCCCTCTTCCCCCTTTCCCTTCCCCCCCTTTCCTTTTCTTCCCCACTCTCTTTCTCTTTTCCCCCTTCCTTTTTTTTGCCCCGAGGCTCTGGTGCTCTTTCCCCTTCCCCCCCTCTTCTCCTCCCTTTTTTTTTTTTTTTATTTTTCTTTTCTTTGCCCCCCCCGGAGCTTTTTGGTGCTCTTTCTCTTGCCCCGAGGGGGGTTTGGTGTCTCTTTCCCCCTTTCCCACTCTTTTCCCTTTCTCTTGCCCCGAGGGTCTGGGTCTTTTCTCTTCCCCCCGGGGCCCTTTTCCTTTCTCTTCCCCACCCCTTCTTTTTTTTTCTCTTCCCCATTCCTTTTTTTCTCTTCCCCAATTTTTCCCTTTTCTTTCCTTTCCCGAGGCTCTGGTGCTCTTTCTCTTTTTTCCCGAGGCTTTTTGGTGCTCTCTCTCTCTCCCCGGGCCCCCTTCCCCTCTTTTTCCCCCTTTGTCCCCTTTTCTTCCCCAGGGTCTTTCTCTTTCTTTCCTTCTTCTCTCTTTTCTTTCCCCAGGCTTTGCTCTTTCTTTCCCCGGGGTCTTTTTTTTCTCTTCCCCCGGGTTTGTCTCCCTCTCTTCCCCATCTTCTCTCTTTCTCTTTTCCCCCCCTTCTCTCTTTCTCTTTCCGCGACTCTGCTCTTGTCTTGCCCGAGGCCGGTTCTTCTTCTCTTCCCCCTCTTCTTTTCTTTCCCCCGGGGCTGGTGCCTCTTCTCTTCCCCCTTTTTTTTTCCTTCCCCCTCTTCTTTTTTTTGCCCCGGGGCTCTTTTTTCTCTTCCCCACTTCTGTATGAAATGAAGGGGGTGGGAAAAATGATCGGGGTGAATTTTTTTTATTTTTGGGGGGGGGGCTTTTTTAAAATTTTGAACTAAAAAACCCTTTGGTCTGGGGGTAATGTGAAATGAAGGAGGGTAAAAAAAAAAAAAAAAAAATTTTTTGGGCCCCGGGGAAATTTAAAAAGGGGGCCTGGTCTCCCGATCTTTGCCCCCGGGAAAAGGGGTTCTTTGGTTGCGGTTCCGGTGATTTTTTTTCCCCTTTTGGAAAAAAAAAAAAAAGAAAAAAAAAAAATCGGGTTAAAATTTTTTGGGGGGTTGGGAAAAAAATTGGTGCTTTTCCCTCAAAAGGGGAAAAAGGCACTAGATAATAAAACCGTTCCTTTTTTTTTTCTTTTGGGAAAAAAAAATCGTTGGTCAACTCCGCTAAAAGTTATAAAGGGGTTTGGTGCACTTTGGGGAGCTGGCGCTTTTTTGTTTTCTTTGTGGAAAGGGTCGCTAACCATCTCCCTTAAAGGGCCGTTCCGGGGTTTTTTTGCTTTTCCCTCCGCAATTCTTCTTTAAAAAAAACCTCTCTCCAAAACTTCTTTTCGAGAGGGGGTTTTTTTGTGCTGGGGTTTCTCCGAAACTCGGGTTGTTTCTCTTTCTTTTAAAATTTTTTTTATTTGTTTTTTTTTTTTTCTTTTTCCCTTTTTCTTTTTTTTTTTTATTTATTTTTTCTTTTCTTTTTTGTCTCTAGTGTATGTGCCGGTATTAGTTTGCATGTGTGTGTGTTTATGTTTGTTTTCGTGTGTGTGTGTGTGTGTGTGTGTGTGTGTGTGTGTGTGTGTGTGTGTTGTGTGTGTGTGTGTGTGTGTGTGTGTGTGTGTGTGTGAAAGAGACATGTGTACGTGTGTGTTTTTATGCCGTTATGTTGGCTGTGTGTAAGTAATTATAAAAACGTATGTATATGTGACCGAGTTAAGGAGAATGAATGAAAATAGACAAAAAAAAATTAATTAGCAAAGATATTGATAATTTGATTGAAAAAATAATTAAACAAGAAGCCGAAACAGAAAAAAAAACATTAAAAAAAGAGAGAAAAAAAGAAAGGAAGAGCTGAAGGAGAAGAAAAATAAGAAAGAAAAGAAGAAGAAGAAAAAGAAAAAGAAGAAGGAATAGAAAAGGTAGATGAAAAAGAAAGAGAAGAAGAAGAAATAAAGACAAAGATGGAAAAAGAGAG
>NC_051394.1:2031334-2033834 GCF_015228065.2 Penaeus monodon | reverse complement strand
ACGACAACGAACCTCTCTTGGTATATCCTATAGCTCGCTTGCATGTCTACTCATGGCTCCCATACCCTTCCCCATGCGCATTTCCCCCGAGCTTCATTTGTTTGCAACGTGAATGCAATGAAGCTATGCAGACGAGGAGGATTATCATGGGTTCACGTTTCCTCTATAAAGAAACCTTACCTGTACACCTGTGCTGGAGAGGCTCACCGAGAAAGGGCGAGGACTTTCCCAGGCTACAGGGTCACTCTTCAGTAGCTAATGGGCGAGGGAGGGGGTATGGAGGGGGGAGTCGGGGACGGGTGGTATGGAAGGTGGTTTTGAGGGAAGTGGGTGGGGTATAGTGGGGGGAAGGGGTTTGAGGTATGGAAGAGGGAGGGGGTGTAGGGGATGGAGGGGTAAGGAGGAGGGGGTATTGGGTATGGAGGGCATAGGGGGGGGATGGATGTTGTTGTACTGTATGAAATTTTTATACTATATCCATATTTACGCGGAGATAGATAGATAGATAATGTGCCAGGATAGTATAGATGGATAAGAGGAAGGGGGGACGTTACTCTGATATAAGGTCGACATAACACCCCAAGTAGTAGGGAGTGAGTATAAGAATATATAGTATATATATATAGTATATATGAGTTAGTACATATAATCGTATATAGTATAGTAAGGTATATGAAAGAAGAGAAAACAGCCAAAAGTATAAGAATGAACTAAACGTACGTTTCGAACTCTTCACGACGTGTCCTCTTGTAGACGGATAAAACCGAAATGGATACGAAGGATATAATTTTGGCAAGATTCTCTCCTTGTATCCCATTTCGGTTTTTTATTCGTCTGAAGAGGAACTCGTGAAGAGTTCAGGAACGTTACGGTTTATAGTGTTTCATTTGTCTGTACCTGTGGCTGTTTCTCGGTTTCATCTTTTGTGTAAACGTTACTGAATGGTTGTTGGGTGGTTTTTGGATGTGTTTCTAGTATATATATATAGGTATATGTATATAATATGCATAATATGTGGGTAATATATAGTATAGGAGGTATATAATATCGGGTATCATGCTTAGGTAGATGTTATATAATATATATAGTATCTTAGTTATAGATGATGGGTAGAATTTAGTATATATTATATTAATTAGTATAAGTATATGTCACTGCAGTAACGTTACAATATATTCACAGAAGATAAAGATATACAAACGAAATAAAATACATTCAACCGGAATATATTTAGTTAAGATTTTTTTTAAATAATAATCATGAAAATTAGAAATCTTGGTATTAAATAGGGAAACAACAACATTGCCTTCATATTGATAATACTAACAACAACAACACTAATAATAATACAATAATAATGATGATGATAATAATAATAATAATAATATATATGATAAATAATATAATGACTAATAATAAGTGATAAATAACAATGATAATGATAAGTGATAATGATTAAATGATAATGATAATAATAATACTAAATGATTATAAAAATAGCAATAACAATAACATAATATATGGATAATTATGAGAGAGAAATAATGGTATACACCATACCAAGATACTGAATAATATAGCTATATAATGTTATAAGTGGTAAGGATGGATAAAATGATACTGATAAATTGATAGAATAATAATATAAATGCCATGATAATAATACAACGTTACAGCAAACACAACAACAACAAATGATAATGATAATAGTAGTAAATATAATAATAATAGATGGGATAATAATAATGATAATTGATAATCATAATTAATATAATGAACAGTGATGAAGGTAATAATAATGATAAGTAATAATATATAATAAGTCATTATTAATATATGAGATAGGTAAAAGATAATATTAATATAGTACACAATAAATAGATAATAATAATAATAATAATAATAGGGAATAGATACAATGATAATAATATGATAGCAATAGATAAACAATAACAACAATATAATGATAATAATAATAATGATAATAATAATGATAATAACAATGATAATGATAATTATGAAGAAAATAATGGTAATACCAAGAGTAATGATAATAATAGCTATATAATGATAATGGTAAGGATGATAATAATGATACTGATAATGATAATAATAATTATAATGATAGATAATAATAACAACTACAGCAACAACAACAACAACAATGATAATGATAATAATAATAATAACAATTAAATAATAATAATAATAATAATAATAATAATAATAATAATAATAATAATAATAATAATAATAATGATAATAATGATAATAATAATAATATAATGACAGTGATGATGGTAATAATAATGATAATAAAATAATAATAATAATGATAATGATAATAATAACAACAATAATAATAATACCAAACAAATAATAAACCATAACAACAACAACAACAATAAAAATAGTGTCAATAATAAAAGCAATCAAAAAAAAAGAAAATCCTTTCTCCTCCACCCTCACCAAAAAAAAAAAAAAATACTGTCAGTTTTCT
>NC_051394.1:2024229-2026729 GCF_015228065.2 Penaeus monodon | reverse complement strand
ACTCTTTTTCGTTTTTTTCCCCCTTCCTTTTTTATTCCTTTATCCATTCCCCTTTTTTTTCTTTTGTTTTCCTTTTTTTTTCCCTTTTTATTGCCCTTCTCTCTCCCTTTTCTTAACTTCATTTCCATTTTTCTTCCTGAAAGCAACATTTTTTTTTCTTTTTTTCTTCTTTTCCATTTCTCTCTTTCTCGTTGTTTTCTTCTTCTTCTGCGTCTTTTTTTTTCTTCTTCTTTTTTCCTTTTTTTCCTTTTTCTTATTATTTTTATTTTTATTTTTAATTTAATTATATTATTATTTTTAATTTTTACTATTTTTATTTTCTTCTCCTTTTTCTCCTTCTTTTTCTTGTTTTTTCTTCCTCCTCTTTTTCCTTTTTATCTTCACCTTCCATCTTTTTGTTCTTCTTCCTCTTCCTCCTCTTCCTTTTTTTTTTCCTTTCCCTTCCTTTTTTCTCTCTCTTCCCTTTCTTTCTCCTTCCTTCTTCTCATTTTGCCATTCTCTTCCTCTTTTTTTTCCTCTTTGTTCTTCTTCTTCGTCTTCGTCGTCCCTTCCTTTTTCACATCTTCCTTCCTTTTCCCTCGCTTCTCCTTTTTCCTTTTCTCCTTTTCCCATCCCCTTTTTTCTACCCCCTCCCTCCTAGTCCCTTCCCCCTTTTCCCCTTTTTTTCTCCCCCCTTCTTTCCTTCCCCTGTTTCTTTCTTTACTCCCCCCTCTCTTCTTTTTCTTCCTTTTCTTTCCCTCCCCCTTCCCTTTTTCCTTTTCTTTTTATTTCTTCCCCATATCCTTTTTCCCCTTTTTTCCCTTTTTCTTCTCCCTCTCTTACCCCCTTTTTTCCCTTTTTTTCCTTCCCCTCCTCCTCCTCCTCTTCCTGTTTCTCCTTCTCCCTCCATTTATTTCCCTCTCCTCCTGCTGTTTCTTTCTCCCCTTCTTTATCCCCCTCTCCTCCTCCTCCCCCTTTTTTCTCCTCTCCCCCCCTTTACCCCCCTTCCCCCTTTCCTCCCCTCCCCCCTGTTTCCCCTTTCCCCCCCTTATCCCCCTCTCCCCCCTCCCCCCCTCCCCCTCCCCCGGGTTTTCTCCTTTCCCCCCCTTTATCCCGTCTCTCCCCCCTTCCCCTCCTCCTCCGTTTCCCCTTTTTCCCCCCCTTTTATCCCCGTCCCCCCTTCCTCCTCCTCCTCCTCCTGTTTCTCCTTCTCCCTCCCTTTATCCCCGTCTCCTTCTGCCTCAGATCCATCATCCCGCACAACACGTATCAGTTAGACGCGACCTCGAGTTTCCTTTCTAGGAGCCCTGACGTCACGCCCCCTCCCCCCCCTCTCCCCCTTTCTCCTTCTCCTCTTCCTCTTGCTCCTCCTCTTTCTTTCCATTTTCTTCCTCTTGTTTTTTACTCGTTCTTCTTTTTCTTCTTGTTCTTATCTTTTATGCTTTTATTTCTCTACTTTATTTTATTTTTATCTTCTTCTTTCTTTTCATTTTTATCTTCTTCTTCTTTCTCTTTTTTTTTATCTTCCTTCTTTTTCCTTTTCTTTTTCTTTTTCGTTTTACTTTTTTTTTATTTCCTCTTCTTCCGCCTGCTCTCTCTGTCTTCTTCCTCTTCTTTTCCATTCTTCCTCTTTCTCTTCCTTTTCCTATTTCTTCTTCTGCTTCCTCTTCTTCTTCTTCTTCTTCTTCTCCTTCTTCTACCTCTTCGCCCCCCCCCCCCCTACCTTCTCGTCCTCCTCCTTCTTCCTTCAAGTCACGCAGAACCCCCCCCCCCCCCCCATCGCTTTCATGGACACGCGAAATACTTAAAGCTTCTAGTTTCTTTGTTTTTGTTTTTTTTTTCTCTCTCTCTTTTCTTTCTCTTTTTTTTCTTTCTTTTTTTCTTTCTTATTTCTTACTTTTTTTTCTTATTTTCTTTTGTCTTTCTTTTTTTTTTTTTTTTTTCCACAATTTGACCCGATTTTTTTTACCTTCTCTTTTCCCCAAATTCTTCCTTAAATTTTTTCTTTCTTTCTTTCTTTCTTTCTCCCTAACTGTTTTTCATCTCCCTTTTTCTCAATTATCTTTCCTTTTCTCATGTCTTCTATTTGCTCCAATTCTCTATTCTTTTCCCTTCCTTTGTGTGGAATTTATGTCGAACGAATTTGTGAATAGAACAACGAAGAGAAGAGATTATTTGTTTTCTTGTTCTTCCTTTCGTTCGTCTATTTTTTGCTATTCTTATCCTCCTCGTTTATCCTCATGTGTTCGGTTCTTCACTCTTCTTTCTTTCTCCATTTATCAAAACCTCTTCTCCCTTTTCTCTTTCCCCTCTTTCTCCTTCTCTTTTTTTTCATCATTCTTCTCATTCTTTATTTCTTCCTTGTTTCCCCTCTTTCTCCTCTTCTTCATTTCCCTCGCTTCTCTTTACCTCCTCTTTCTCCAATCCTTCTCCTTTTCCTTTTTTCCTCCTTCCTCCTCTTCTTCTCCCTTCTCCTCCTCCTTATTATTATTATCATTATCATCATTATTTATTATTATTA
>NC_051394.1:2016729-2019229 GCF_015228065.2 Penaeus monodon | reverse complement strand
ATATAAAGGATAATACCAACAACAACAACAACAGCAACACCAGTTATGATGATAACAACAATAATGATAATAATAATAATAGCAATTATTATTATTAACATTATCATTATCACTTTTGTAATGATAATTGTGTTATTATTATTATATAGTAGTAGTAGTAGCAGTAGTAGTAGTTTTGATAAAAATAATTATAACAATGATATTAAAATGATAGTAATAATAATAATTATAATAATAACGATAATGATAATAATAATAATAATAATAATAATAGATGAATGATAATTATAATTATAGTAACAATTATCATTGTTACATTAAACATACTAATAGTAAGAATAATCCTGAAGATGATAATAATTATTATCATTATCTTTATTTTTTTCTTTCTTTCTTTTCCTTTCTGTTTCACTATCTCTTTTTCTTTTTATTTGCATATTTTTATAATTTTCATCATCATTATTATCTTTATTATTATGATTTTCTATTATCATTTTCATTATTACGATGATAATAATTATTATTACTATTATTATTATTATTATTATTATTATTATTATTATTATTATTATTATCATTATTATTGTTATTATTGTTAATAATAATAATAATAATAATAATAATAATAATAATAATAATATAATAATGATAATAGTAATAATAATAATATTATTATTTCTACTATTATCATCATCAATAGATATAAATAAAAGAAAAATATTAATAAGAGTAAGAGATATGAATAAAAGTAACAGACACACACAGAAATTATATATATATATATATATATGTGTGTGTATATATATATATATATATAATATATATATATATATATATATATATATAATATATATATATATATATATATATATATGTATATATATATTATATATATATATATATATATATATATATATATATATATATATATATATTATATATATATATATATATGTGTGTGTGTGTGTTGTGTGTGTGTGTGTGTGTGTGTATAAGTAAGAAAGAAAAATAAAATTGATAGATATAATTAAAATCAATAGATATAAATAAAATTAATAGATATACATAAAAGCAACAGGTATGAATAAAAGTAAAGAAAATGTAAATAAAAGGAATAGATATAAACAAAAGTAATATATATAGTATATATGTATATATATATATATATATATATATATATATATATATATATATATATATATATATATATATATGAAAGTGATAAATATAAATGAAAACAATTAATATAAACAAAAGTAACAGATACAAACAAAAGCAATAAATATCAAAATATCAAATAAATATTAGCTGCAAATAAAAATAAGAAATACAGATAAAAATATTTGAATATCAGACGACGCCGTCTCCGTCTCCATCTTCAGTGTATTGGCACGTTTCTGTTTATCTTCAGTATAATCAAAAATAGTTTTTCGTTGAAATCAACTTTTTTTTCTCTCTCTCTTTAGATCGTGAACATCAACCATTTTAGGCATCGTGTTGTACTAATTGTGTTCTTGTGTTTTTTTTTCTATGTTATCTTCCTCCTCCTCCTCCTATTCTTATTCTTTATTCATTTTTATTATTATCCATCATTCGCTATTGTCTGTTTATTGTATTTTCTTTCATTTTGATGTCTTTTCTTCCTGCGAGATTATTCATTCGTTAGTTTTACGTCCGCTTTTTTTTTTCTCTCTCGACAACTTTTATGTTTTCATTTCCTTTCATTATCTTCTCTTTTACGTCTTTCCTTTGTGCTTTAGCCTCTCCTTCCCTCTTCCCCTCTTCGTTATCCCTCCTCCCCCACCCCCTCACCTTTCTTGCAGTCTTTTCTTTTGCCAAGCTTCTTCGTCTTAAAACTGCTTGCTTGCTTGCGATGAGGTGTCCGTCTATCACGAGACTCCCTGTTGGCTTCTGATCTTGCATGCTTGCTTCTCTCTGGCTCTTTCGCTCGTTCTCTCGCTCTTTTCCTTTCAGCTTTTATTTATTTCAAAATCTGGGTTCTCTTGAGCTTCTCTGTGCGTTCGATTCTCTCTCTTTCTGTCGCTGTGTCTTTGTTTGTTTATTTATTATATTCTCTCTCTCTCTCTCTCTCTCTCTGTCTCTCTCTCTCTCTCTCTCTCTCTCTATCTATCTATCTATCTATCTATCTATCTATCTGTCTGTCTGTCTATCTATCTCTATCTATCTGTCTGTCTCTCTCTCTCTCGCTCTTTTTTTTCTCTCTCTCTGTCTATCTCTCTATCTATCTATCTATCTGTCTTTCTCCCCATCTTTTTATTGTTATTATTATTATTATTATCATTATTATTATTATTATTATTATTATTATTATTGTCGTTGTTGTTTTTGTTATTTTGTTGTTGTTGTTGTTACTGTGTTCATCAATATTATCACAACCATTTATTCATTTACATATCATATTATTATCCTCATTATTAATATGCCATCTCTCATCAAGCATTATCATTACCATCATTATCATTATGATTATACATATTAT
>NC_051394.1:2009229-2014229 GCF_015228065.2 Penaeus monodon | reverse complement strand
CCCCATCCTCCTCTTCCCTCCCTCATTTCCTCCCTTCCCCCTCTCCTCCCCACATCAACCCTTCCTCTCCCACCACCCCTTTCCCTCCTCTCCCCCCACCCCTTCCCCCTTTCCCCCCTACCCCTTCCCCTCCTCTCCCCCCTACCCCCTACCCCCTTCCCCTCCTCTCCCTCTCCTCAAACTCTCACATTCATACATAAACCTCACTCATCCCTCCCTTCCCTCCCTTCCCCCCTCCCTCCCCTCCCTCCCTTCCCTCCCTCCCCTCCTTCCCTCCCTCCCTTCCCACCTCTTCCACCCTCTCCTCCCTCCCTCCCCTCTTCCCCCAGGCTTACCCCACAAGCCCCAGCTGCGGCCACCGGCGTCAGTGTATGAGGGTCTTCAGATGCGTGTTCCCTTCAGCTACGTGATGATCCTCTTCCACGGTAAGTTCTTACTCCTCCCTTCCCTCTCCCTCTCTCCCTCCCTCCCTCTCTCCCTCCCCCCTCCTCCTCTTACCTCTCCTCCCCTCTTTCCCTCTTCCTCCCTTCATCTTTCACTCCTCTTTACCTCCTCTCTCCGTCCTCTCTCCTCCTCTCTTCCCTCTTTTCCTCTCTCTCTCTCTCTCTCTCTCTCTCTTCTCTCTCTCTCCTCTCTCTCTCTCCTCTCTCTCTCTCTCTCTCTCTCTCCTCTCTTCTCTCTCTCTCTCTCTCTCTTTCTCTCTCGCTATCTCTCTGTCTCTGTCTCTGTCTCTGTCTCTGTCTCTGTCTCTGTCTCTCTCTCTCACTCTCACTCTCTCTCTTTCTCTCTCTCTCTCTCTCTCTCTCTCTCTCTCTCTCTCTCTCTCTCTCTCTCTCTCCTTCCCTCCCTTCCTCCAGCTTTAAGATAACTCCCTCCTTCCTTTTTTTTTTTACTTCTTTCTATTTCTCCCTCAATCTTCCTCCATTTCTCCATCACGTGTTTTCTCTTCATCTTCTATCTTTCTTCCACACATCTCTTTCTTCTCTCCGTCTCTTCATCCTCTCTCTTTCTCCCTCACAACTTCATTTCTCCATCACAGTCCTCCCTTCTTCCTATCCATTACCTTATTCCTCTTCCTTTCTCTCCCCCCCTCCCTCCCTCCCTCACCCTCCATCCCTCTTTCTCCCTCCCTCCCTCACACCTCTCCCCCACACCCCCTCACTTCTCCCCACTCTAAACCACCATGGTACTCACCCCCTCCACCGTTTAACCTTTCCTGCGCAGATTCTCCCTCCTCTCCCCTTCCCCTCTCTTCCCCTTCCCTTCCCTTTCCCTTCCCTTCCCCTCCTTCACCCCCTTCCCCCCCCTTTTCCCCTTTCCCTCCCTCCCCTTCCCTCCTTCCCCTCCCCCTCTCTTTCCCTTCCCTTCCCTTTCCTTCCCTCCCACATCACTCCCCCCCCCCCCTCCTCTCCTCTCCTGATGGGATGCTGTGCTTGCTACAATAGATCACTTAGAAGATGCTCGATCGTTGAACATCCTTCCCGTTTATCAATTTTATCTATTTCTTCATCTATTCACGTATTTCTTACTTTATTTACCTATTTATGAATGCATTAATTTCTAAAATAAATAAATAGATAAATAAATAAATAAATATGATAAAATGAAATAAAAAAAAAATAAAAAATAAATAAAAAAAATTATTCTCACAGTTACATGTAAACACAGACGAGACAAAAATTCTTATATTTATTTCTACTTTAAGAATAGTTCAAACTGGTACTAGATATACGTGTAAATAAGGATGCGTAGTATTTCAAAATAAATATCAGGACGCGATACAAGAAGGTGGAAGAAAAAGGTAAAGGAAAAGAAAAGAAGAGAGGAAAAAAGGTAGAGAAAAGTTAGATTTTAAAAAAAGGTAAAAATGTGATTAAATAGCTTTATTAATTAATAAATTAAGTTAGATAAATAAGGCCGCGAGATACCTAAAAAACATCATAGAAAGAAATACTGATAACAATAATAATATCAATAATAATTACAACAATAATAATAATAATAATAATAATAATGATAATAATGATAATAATAACAATAATAACAATGATAATAACAATGATGATAATGATAATCGTAATAATAATAATAATAATAGTAATAATAATAATAATAATAGTAGTAGTAATGATAATAATAATAATAATAGTAATAGTAATAAAAATAATAATGATAATGATAGTAATGATAATAATAATAATAGTAATGATAATAATAATAATAATAGTAATAGTGATAAAAATAATAATGATAATGATAGTAATAATAATGATAATAATAATAATAATAATAATAATAATAATAATAATAATGATAATGATAATAATAATAATAACAGCAAATGAGGACGCTGAGGTAGAACAACGCAAAAGCAGGGAGAGATTGAACACGTGCCGCGCCTCCTCCTGCAAAAAGGATGACTGATTGTGCGCTTAAGTGAAAATAATGCAAAACACTATACTTATGCAGAGATTCAGGAGGTAAGAGATTTCTTGCATTTCGTATTGGCGTGGAGAGAGCGGGGGGGGGAGGGGGGCGTAGGAGGAAGGGTTGGAAAGGGGGAGAAGGTGGGGAGGGAACTGGAAGGGAGGGGGATGAGGGAGGGAGGGAGAGAGGGAAGGAAGGGAAGGAGGGAGAGAGAGAGCGAAGGAAGGGAGGGAGGGAGAAAGGCTTTGAAGGGGGATGGTGGGGAGAGAAGGAGGGAGGGAGGAAGGGAAGGAAGTGAGAGAGGGAAGGGAAGTAAGGGAGGGATGAGGGGAAAGAAGGGAGGGAGGGAGGGAGGACGTAGGAAGGATCAGGGGAAAGAGGGAAAGGTGGGAGGGATGGAGGGAGGGAACATAGAAAGGGAGGAAGAGAGGTAAGGATGGACGGAGGGAAGGAGAAGGGGACGGTGGAGGGAAGGACGGACTAAGCATCAAGGGAAAGAGGGAGAAAGGAGGGAGGGAGGGAGGAAAAGAGAGAGAGAGAGAATGTTTCTCTCTCTCTCTCTCTCTCTCTCTCTCTCTCTCTCTCTCTCTCTCTCTCTCTCTCTCTCTCTCTCTCTCTCTCTCTCTCTCTCTCTCTCTTTCTTTTTTTTAAAGTCAACAATTAATATTTTGAAATACTTTCACTAATATTTGAGATTACAGCCGGCAGTTTTTACGATACAAACATCCCTTTAAAATATCCCCCTCGTGATTGATGATGAAATCTGGCCATTTTCATTTCTGAAACAAACCACCAATTTTTCACCATTAATTAAAAAGCTCACGTTTTTCAATGTGATATGTCAGCCGGCGGTAATTCTATAGTAAGTCACTCCTTTTAAAAAGTTAAAACAGAAGAAGAAGAAAAAAAAATCCCTTTCACATGCGTGAGGGTAATTTATGAGGATGATGAGATCTATGAGGACCAGTGAGGAATAAAACTCACATGGTGTTAATGAGGGGGAGGCACGATGTCTTTTATGGTGAGTGTGCAGGTCATGGGGTTAAGTATGATGAAGATGAGGCTGCAGTGTGTTAAAAAAAAGATGCTAGATTTGTAGTGTATAAAAAAAGATACTTGTTTTGTAGTGTATTAAAGAGATAATTGTTTTGTAGTGTATTAAAAAGATACTTAAAAAATTATACTTGTTTTGTGGTGTCCTTAAAAATGATATTTGATTTTTTGTGTATTAAATTGGATTTTTAGTGTATCAAAAAAGATACTTGTTTTGTAATATATTGAAAAAGATACTGATTTTTAGCGTATCAAAAAAATACTAGATTTGTAGTGTATTAAAAAAGATACTCATTTTGTAGTGTATTTAAAAAGATACTTGTCTTACAGTGTAGTAAAACAAATATTTGATTTGAGCTTCGTTGGGGAGCTGAAGATCAAGTTTTCATTCATCTTTATTAAGTTTTATATAGATTTTGTAAAGCATGGATTGTAATTGCTGTTTACTAATGACTTTTGTGTAACTAGTGTCTATTTTAGTCTCCTAGATAAGCATGATTCTCATTGCATTGTTGCAATGTTATACTGATATTCTGATAATGATAGTGGTTTACTTTTCATGTTTTCTGTTGTTTTCCTGTTCGTTTTTTTTTCTTTTTTTTCGTTTCCCTTTTTTTTTTTCTTTTTTTGCTTGCTTCGTTCTTTTTTTTTATTTTTTTTTTTTTTTTTTCTTTTTTCTTTTTTTTGTTTATAACCAAATTATGAAATCTTAAAGTATAAAAAAAGGAAAACACAAAAAACGGTTTTTTTTTTTTTTTTTTCTTTTTTTTTTTTTTTTAATAGTAGTATTATTAAATAAAATTAAGTAATTAACAAAAACCCCAATAAAAAAAAACATAAAAAAACAAAAACAAAGAAACAACAAAAAAAATAATATTATATATATATATATATATATATATATATATATATATATATATTATATATATTATATTATTATTATATATAATATTTTAATATATATAATATATATATTACATATATATAAAATATATATATATATATAATATATATTATATATAATTAAAAAATATATATATTTTATATATATATATATATATATATATATCAGATCTTAACCCGGAGGGAGTAAAGATCAACAGCAAGGGGGATCATACTTGGTTGGGAGGCCTGTGTTTTCCCTGGTGGAACCTTGGATGCCCAGGAAGACAAAGTATGATGAGGAGGGATTGTAATAGTGATGAGAGGACGAAGGAGGAGGAGGAGAAAGAGGAGAAGGGAAAGAAGGAGGAGGAGAAAGAGGAGGAGGGAAAGAAGGAGGAGAAAGAGGAGAAAGAGGAGGAGGAGAGGAGGATTTTGAGAAAAAGAAGAAAGAGAAGAATGACGATAACAATGATTACAAGATTACAAAGATAAAAAGCAGTGATAATGATGATAATAATAATAAAGATAATAATAGTAATGTATTATAGAACACAGTCATGGTACTAATGATAATATTAGTGGTAATGACGATAATATTAGTGATACTACTACTAGTAATAATGATAAAGATAATA
>NC_051394.1:1989229-1991729 GCF_015228065.2 Penaeus monodon | reverse complement strand
TTCTTTTCTCCCAGGCAGCAATATCGAGATGTGAATAGTGATATGTTCCCTGCGATTGTGAATTTTATGATCCACTAAGTCTCTTGACCGAAATTTACGAAGCACTCACATAAATGACAGCACACACGCACATATATTGTATTTTCAGATTTTTTTCCTCTGCTAAATCGAAATTGATTGTTTATTGACGGATCAAGACACTGATTTTACTGTCATTGTTAGTTTTATTGTCGTTATTGCTATTATTATTGTTATAATGATAATTATAAGTTATTATAATAATGAGGATGATAGTCGTTATTAATATTATCATTATCATAACTATTATTATTATAATTAGCATTCTATTATATTTATTATTTATGTTATTATCACTGATGATATTGTTGTTGCTTTTAAAAAATCACCAATAATAATATTAATTGTACAAATGATAATAATAATAATAATGATAGTAATAAAAATAATGACAATAATTTTAATATAACAATAATATATAATAATAATAATAATGATAATAATAACAATAATAATAATAATAACAATGTGAATAATAACAATATTGATAATAATAATAAAGATGGAAAAATGCAATGCCGCAATGATATCTGATAATAACAACCTCTGACCATACTCTACCTAGGTCACTCCGGTATAACCGGAGCCAGTGCTAAAACACCATGCCACACGACCCACTAAAAGGAGTGTGCAACTAGGATCTTACTAGCTCCGTAGATATTACCTATCTACTCATGCTTGAGTAATGACAGCGAAGTTTTACATACACTCCCCGTGGGCACTCGGTGGAAACTGCGTGTTAATCTTTCCTCTTTTTGACTATTAGCAATAATTTCCTCTTGTTTCTTCTCATTCCATGCTTAGTTCCTTTTATCATTTGCTCTCCTTGTGCAACATTGAAAGCTTATCGCCTCCCAACAACAAATATAGAATTATTGCATCAGTAGATTGTCTTTGTTATGAGCGAATCTGAGGTTTTGTACCATTTTTCGTTTGTTTGTTTTCTGTTTTTGCTCTATATATATAAAGTGAAAATAAGTTATTTACTGTGGAAATATATAAGTATATTCTCCACAACATAATTTATAAAACTATAATTCTATAAAACTTATTTAAATTCTCCAAAACATAAGTAAATTCTCTAAAACAGTAAATTCTCAATAAAACTTAAGTAAACTCTCTGAAACACAAATATATTCTATAGAGGATGTATAGAATAAAGTGATGGACAGAATCCCTAGACTTTTGGCTGACACGAACGAATGTTAATGCCCAGTAGTCTCTCTCTCTCTCTCTCTCTCTCTCTCTCTCTCTCTCTCTCTCTCTCTTTCTCTCTCTCTCTCTCTCTCTCTCTCTCTCTCTCCCCTCTCTCTCTCTCTCTCTCTATCCTCTCTCTCTCTCTCTCTCTCTCTCTCTCTCTCTCTCTCTCTCTCTCTCTCTCTCTCCTTCTTCTTCTTCTAGGCGATTAGCAAAAAAAATCTGAATTATGTGAATTAAGAAGAGGAAAAGTATTATTGAATTATAGGGATAAACAAGAGAAAAATAAGATTTGAATTATAAAAAGAAAAGAATTTAAATAAAATGAAAAAAAGAGAAAAGGTAAGATTTCAGTCATAGGAAAAGTAGAAAAGAAAAAGAAAATTATATTCATATGAATAGATAAGATAAAAATATGGTATGAATTATATGAAAAAGGGAGAAAATTGAGACTGGAAACATGAAAAAAATTACAAACAAGAATGCGTTATGGGGCGAAGAGAGTGAGATACCACATTCCTTACAGCACATGAGCCTTGCCTCCGTTTACGACCTCTTACATCCAGAGGCCAAAACACATTCACCCGAGAGATGCCATAAGGAAGAGTCCCCCCCCCCCCCCCGGCCTTCAACTACAGATGAGCTCCTTATTTTGCATCTGGAATGGCACGAATGGTGTGAAAAAGAGAGAGAGAGAGAGAGAGAGAGAGAGAGAAAAGAAAAAAACTTTATAGCAAAATGGCGGAGACGAAGTGGCTTTCTGTCTACCGTTTTTCATAGCACGAAATGGCCTGTGTCGAATAACGCGGAGGGCTAGCTATAAGTTATGCCTGACTTCATCACACGAGCGCCGTCGAGGCCCTAGCGCAAGCAGGGTATTTATGGCAAGGCGCTGCTGTGAACAAGAGGGATAAGTCAGGATCAGCTGTAGATTACGCCCATTAGATGCGGCGGTTGTGTCATTGGCAAGTCTTAATAGCGGCAGGATGCTGGACTATCCGAGGCCCAGAACAGCCCATAAACGTTCACACTTGGCCATTTATCAACGACTCTGGCTGGGAGCCCCCATCACGCTGGGAGGCCGCCGTTGAGACTACCTGCAACGGGGTAGGTTGGCCCATCAGCGAAATGGCCAACAAGCTGTGCGGATGGACAGAGGAGGGCCGTAATAGCGAATGGAGAGATTGGCGCGACGGAAAAATGGCCAGGAAGTATCATTAGCGAG
>NC_051394.1:1974229-1979229 GCF_015228065.2 Penaeus monodon | reverse complement strand
GGCTCTCCTTCCACAAACGCACACCGAGATCTTTGATTTAGAAACATGAAAGTGTCGACTACGAGCGCCAGGCCTTCCGAACAATGGAACTTTTTGGGCCATTCCAGACAGCTGGCAGTTTCGGGGTGAATGCTAAACGTTCCTATGCTACAGCTTCGGCAGCAGCAGCGGCATCGACGTGGCAGGAACCTGTCAAAGTGGTTCAGTTGAAGGTTTTGAGAAGCGTAAATTGCGTACATGGATTCCGGCATATTTTGGTAGAGCTCCTTTTTTGTGTATGTGTGAAAGAGAGAGAGAGAGAGAGGGAGAGAGAGAGAGAGAGAGAGAGAGAGAGAGAGAGAGAGAGAGAGAGAGAGAGAGAGAGAGAGAGAGAGAGAGAGAGGAGAGGAGAGAGAGAGAGAGAGAGAGAGACAGAGTTAGAAGAAAAAGAGAGAAAGAAAGAGAAAGAGACCGAGAAAGGGAGAGGAAAAGAGAGAAAAGAGAAGAGCAAGACACAGAAGAAGAAACGAGAAAGAAAACAGAGAAAGAGAAACAGACAAATACCTAGACAAAGGGAGAAAGACAGACAAAAAACAAAAAAGACAAGAGCAGAGACAAACGAAAAGATACCAACAAAGAAAAGAAGAAAAGAGAGAGAAGGGAGAGAGAGAGAGAGAGAGAGAGAGATAGAGAAGAGAGAAGAGAGAGAGAGAGAAGAGAGAGAGAGAGAGAGAGAGAGAGCAACCCAAGAGATCAAGAGAAATCACCTCATACAGATATCATGTCAGTTCCCCCTCTCGGACCCTCGTGCGTGGAACATTTCAAGCCAAGAGAAGCACAGAGCAACTTCTTACGTCGCTTGACCTTCCAGTAATTAGCAAACGTCACCTGTTCAGCCAAGTGGATCTAATTAGCTAAAAATTGCTTGGGAGAAAATGAAAAAAGAAGAACGAGGGACTATAGATTAATAAAAGTGGACGTACCAACTGCCTTCTTGATATTAATGTCTCGAGGGGTTTAGAGATCAAGGGGATGAAGGAGATGCAGTTAGAAGCACGAGGGAATTTTGATGGAAAATGAGTAAAGATGGGAAGAGGAAATGGGAGTTGAATAAATGAGTGAATGAGCGAATGAAGCAGTGAAACGGAGAGGAGAGAGAGAGAGAGAGAGAGAGAGAGAGAGAGAGAGAGAGAGAGAGAGAGAGAGAGAGAGAGAAGTAAAGACAGACAGACAGACAGACAGGCAGAGACAGAGAGAATGAGAAAGTGCGTGGGGTGAAAAGGACGTAGCGCGTAAACAGAGAAGTTCGTCTGCCATGGAAATCCTCCATGCTGTATCATCGAAGTTTCGTCAGTCATACATATGAGTTCATTTAAGTAAATAAATCAATTAATTAATAAATAAATAAACACACACATACGTGTATATACGAGTGTGTGAGTGTGTGTGTGCGTGCGCGCGCGTGTGTGTGTGTGTGTGTGTGTGTGTGGTGTGTGTGTGTGTGTGTGTGTGTGTGTGTAAATGTACATATCGACTATGGCATTATTGTCTCTACCCACTCCAGTATAGGTAGAGTCGATGCTTGGGCGAAAGAATGTGGGGAGCAAGCTGTTGGCCATGCAGGAGGCTCCCTCTCTCCACGCAGCTGATAGATCCAAAGGAACGGCAAAAAGCGATACGGTTTGACACCAGCGGCGTCGCAGGAGTTGCCAGATCGAGGACGCAAGCGACATCGAACTACCTCAAGGCCTCCGGCTCCGGATCTTTCCTCAGGGTCGACTCCCGAAGCCTTTTCATCTTATAGACAGGCAGCAGCTATTTTGTTTAGGGTGGACTCCCATGGTCTTTGACCATGCACGGACTGAACTACAAGGCAGCAGTCGGGCACTACTATCGTATCTACGTTAGAGTAACCTAGTATGTGTGTGTCTGTGTGTGTGTGTGTGTGTGTGTGTGTGTGTGTGTGTGTGTGTGTGTGTGTGTGTGTGTGTGTGTGTGTGTGTGTGTGTGTGTGTGTGTGTGTGTGTGTGTGTGTGTGTGAATATACCCAGTATTCTTAAATCCGTGTGTGCGCTCAAGTGCGTGTGCGCATGAATGCGTGTGTATAAATGCACGCACACACACACACATATGCACACAAGCACATCAGACCTACTGATGGTGGCCTTCGAATTATATATATATATATATATATATATATATATATATATATATATATATATATATATATATATATATATATATATAATGCATGTGTATACAACCTCTATTTTTCAGATTATGCTCCTAAACCCAAGTACAAATTTACATGATTAATGCGGATCTTTCCTCCCTCGAGGATAAAAGGGGCGTCACTCGACAGACCCATTGTGAGCATTATTTACACAGCACTCACTATCGGTTTCTCTTGGACCCCGACTCGCTAATCTGGGGTCCCCCTTCTGCGCCATGGGATGCGCCCCCCCCCCCCCTCCGTCTCCGCCCTGGGCCCTAATTGACGGGGACGATCCCTGGTTCCCTGCCTATCTCGTTGTGGTGAGGGTCAGTCGCTCTCGGGGGAGGGGGGGGGGGTCTCAACCTGTGTTTAGTTAGGGAAAGGGGGGGGAGGAGGGAAGGGGGAAGGAGGGAGGGGGACTGTTCCATTGTGAGGGGGATTTTGTCTCGATTTCTGTGTTTGGTTTCGTTTCTGTCTGTGTGTTTCTCTCTTTTGCTCTCTCTCTCTCTCTCTCTCTCTCTCACTCTTCTTCTTCCTCCCCTCTTTAAACGGGCTCCTCCTCTCTCCCACTCTCTCTCTCACTCTCTCTCCCTCTCTCTCTCTCTCTCTCTCTCCTCTCTCCCTCTATATATATAATATATAAAATATATATATATATTATATTATATATATATATATATATAATAAATATAATCATATATTAAAAATACATATAATGTATATATATATATATATTAAAAATTATATATATTATATATATATATATATAATATATCTAGATATATCATATCAAAATAATATATATATAATATTTATATAATATATAATTATATTATATATAATATATATAATTTATATATATTATATATAATTTATAATATTATATATAAAATATTATATATTGTGGGGGTGTGTGTGTGTGTGTGTGTGTGTGTGTGTGCATCTGATGTGTGTGTTGTGCATTCGTGCGTTCTTCCCTCTCCAACCCTCGCCTCTATTCTTCCCCTTTCCTCCTTATCTTGCCCTATCCGCCCCCCCCCCCCCCGCAGTCTGTCTCCTCCACCCCAGAGTTCCCCAACCTACACTCCTTCCCCACCATTCCTCTTCTCGGTCTTTCTGCGTCTTAAATCATTCTCCGCCTTTCCCCTTTCCCCTCGTCCTCCCTCTCCCTCGTCCTCCCTCTCCATCACCCTCCCTCTCCCTCACCCTCCCTCTCCCTCATCCTCCCTCTCCCTCATCCTCCCCTCCTCACGCTTCCTCTCCCTCACCCTCCCTCTCCCTCTCTCCCTCACTCCCTCATCCTCACTCTCCCTCACCCTCCCTCTCCTCACCCTCCCTCTCCTCACCCTCCTCTTACTATCTCCCTCTCCTCCCTCTCCCTCACCCTCCCTCTCCCTCATCCTCCCTCTCCCTCACGCTTCCTCTCCCTCATCCTCCCTTTCTCTCACCCTCCCTCGCCTTCATCCTCCTCTCCCTCACGCCTTCTTCTCCTCATCCTCCCTCTCCTCATCCTCCCTCTCCTCATCCTCCCCTCTCCCGCTCCTCCCTCTCCCTCATCCCTCCTCTCCCTCACCCTCCCTCCTCTCTCACCCTCCCACTCTCCCTCTTCCTCCGCTCCCTCACCCTCCCTCTCCCTCACCCTCCCTAATCCCTCACTCTCCCTCTCACCTCATCCTCCCGCTCCCTCATCCCTCCCTCTCCTCACGCTTTCCCTCTCCCTCATCCTCCCTCTCCCTCCCTCTCCCTCATCTCCCTCTCCCTCATCTCCTCCCTCTCCCTCATCCTCCCCTCGTCCCTCCACCTCACCATTTCTTTCACCCTCACCTCTCCCTCACCCCCCTCTCCCTCACCCTCACTCGCCTCACCCTCCTCTCCCTCGATCCTCCTCTCCCTCACCCTCACCTCTCCCTCACCCTCCTCTCCTCCACTCCCTCTCCCTCTCGCTCCTCTCCCCTCACCCTCCCTCTCCCTCACCCTCCCTCTCCCTCATCCTCCCTCCTCCCTCACCCTCCCTCTCCCTAGTACATCTTCCCCACCCTCCTTCCTTCTCCATTCTCCCTCTCCCCCACTCTAGTCTTTCCAATGTGTTTTGTCTATTATCCTCTTTATCCCCATCTGCTCTCTCTCTCTCTCTCTCTCTCTCTCTCTCTATCATCCTCCCTCACTCTACCTCTCCACAATTATCTTCTCCACCTTCCCTTCCTCTCCCTCATCCTCACTCTCCCCCACTCTCCCTCACCCTAATCACTCCCACCCCCTCCCCTCTTCCCCAACACCCCCACTCTCTTTCTCCCCTCCTCCCCTCTTCCCCACCACCCCCACTCTCCCCCCGAGCGTGAGACACAGGCGGCCGCGAAGAGAGAGTGCCGACAGCATTAATCACGGGTCGTAAACCGTCAAACATTAGTAGTATCTTCGGGGATCACACGCCTGAGGTCAAGGTCAGGTCAGATATGTTTCGGGGTGGGGGGAGGGAGGGGAGAGGGAGAGGGAGGGGGAAGGAAGGGGGAGATGGAGGGGGGAGGGAGGTTGAGAGGGAGGGGGAAATGGAGGGGGAAGGGAGGGAAGAGGTTGAGAGGGAGGGAGGGAGAGGGAGGAAGGGGAGGGAGGGGGAAGGAGGTTGAGAGGGAGGAAGGGGAGGGAGGGAGGGAAAAGATTGAGAAAGAGGGAGAGGGAAGGGAAAATGGAAAGGGAGGGAGGGGGGGGAGGTTGAGAGGGAGGGAGAGATAGAGGAGGCGAGGGAGTGGGAGAGTGGGGAGGGAGGGGTGGCATCGTGACCTGCGGTTGACCTGGGCTGAAGAACAAT
>NC_051394.1:1951729-1961729 GCF_015228065.2 Penaeus monodon | reverse complement strand
GTCTTGGTTTACGGTAATTTCAAACTTTTCTGAAAATAGTTTCAGGCCTAAGAGATTTGCTATCCCAGAAGGTAAAGGTAGGATCTGGAGCTTATGCTAATATTCCTTTGACAATAATCCCGGGCGTCGATATACCGGTTATAGCGAAGATCTACACGAAGAGGGATATGCATGGCGTTGGGCACTTAGCTCGGCCCGAGGCTTCCGTCTCGGCTTATCTGGAAGGCGCGCCCAGGATCATCAGCTGCGAGCCAAAAGCTGGCATCATCATCATGCAGAGTCTGGGCTTTAATAACCTGGCTTCCCTGTTGCAGCGTAATGAGGCTGACGATCGCCAGTTGTTGAAGATAACGATCCTACTTACGAATCCGTGAAGGAGTTAAGTGACTGCTGGCGGAATAGTCCCCGCTGACTTGAAGGCTGATAATGCTATGGTGAAAATGGAGAGCCACAGGTCCATCTGATAGACTTTGGATGCGCTATGAAGATCGGTCGGAAGTCCCACTTCGGAGACTGCCGTCGCAGGTGCTGGCGGGAGGTAATGAAGCGCCCTTGGTACGCGGCCGAAATCTTCCGGGGTGGAGTTCTTGTTCACAGGACTGACATCGTGGGGTTATCTTTCACCCTATGGTAGATGTATCCGTTTTTGGAAGCCAAGAAGCCTGCGCTGCTAGAGCTTCTGGCGATGGGTATGGACTACAGTAAGAGGAATCGCCCCTCGCACGGTGTATTCCTGAAGTACCTGGAAGGCGAGTTGGCTCTGCTGGAGGATGGTGTAGCCTAATGACATCGTGGTTACGACGGGACGAAGCCTGTGGCATACCTGGTAGACTTCTCCGCGAAGATAGGTTACAAAGCGCGCACCAAGAAGTAAGCGAAGTTTGATCGGAGTTTTCACACAAAAAATACTTGACCGGGGCCATCTTTGGCCCTGCTTCCGTTTAGATCATAGATCTCGGCAGCTGCATAATAGAGCCAGAGGGCGGCAACTGGAGACACTGTGGCGGACAACCACCATAGGCCAACACCTGTGAATCCTTCGATCCCCCGGATGTAGCCTGATGAAAGGTTGATAAGAGAATTGCTGATGCAGTGATTGTAAATACATCAGTTAGGGAATGTGGAGTTACATTTCTGTAAATGGGTAATTTTTATATATGCACATATATATAGTTTTACATCATATCACATTGTTAAGGAAGGTTATAACAGCAATAAACTGCCAAACCGCCTTCTCCTCAGGAGCAGTTGGAAGTAGCAGGATAATATAAACCGGAGCAAGAAATAATATTTTACAGTTTTAAATTATACCCACCACACAAACCCCTCACGCTCACTCACTCACATCAACCCACCACACGCACAAAAGACGCACGAAAACAAAAAAAAGGACGCGCAACGCACACGAACACACACACACAAAGACATTTAGTACTTTTTTTACCATTATAATATTTAGAGTGTAATTATGGCCATTCTGGTATCTAAGAATTATCTGTCGGCTATTATCAACGATGTTTATTTAGTATATTTTCTACTTATTTACAACACTCTCAGCAATGTTCTTTGTAGTTGTGGGATTAATTTATGTGTTTCCTTTTGTGCTTTCTACAAGGGAATCTTGGTTCACCAAAATATCTAATTTCACAGATTTTATCGAACCTTACCTAACTACAGCCTTAGAGCAATTGCTTCCCAAAGGGAAAATAATAGGCCGCGGAGCTTATGCCACGGTTTTATCTGATAAAGGCCTAGAATCCTGAGAGTAATTCGGAGACTCCGTTAGTTGTGAAGATGAACAACAAGGTAGGCATCCAGGGCGTTGAGTATGTGACATATCACGAGGCAGCCATCCTAGCTTATCTCTCGAGGCAGACAGGGGCCCCTAGGATGGTTGCCTAGTGAACCCAAGGCAGTTGGGTCCCTCGTCATGTAGTACCTACCCGGGACCGGATGAGCTTGACGGACGTCGTCGATATAGAGAAAATCCGCCACCGCAGGGAGTGTTATGTAGTGTAATGCTTTCGCTTTCGAGCAGGTGCAAGAGTTGAATGCCTGTGGAGCGTCCCACGCTTGACTTAAAGCATAATAATATTATGGTAACCTACGACGGGGCGAAGCCTGTGGCCCACCTGATAGATTTCGGGTTTTCCTCGAAGATAGGTCAGAAGTCGCACCTTGGTTATTACTGCGAAAGCTGGGAACTTGAGCTCTAGGTTCGTTCTTGGTACGCAGCCGAAATCTTTAAATACGAAGTACTGGACGAAAAAACTGATATAGTAGGGTTGGCCCATTCAATAAGGTATATGCTTAGTCTCCTGCAGTGCCAGAATGTGGACCTTGAAGTGCTCTTAGATTAGGCTGCGTCTCATGACAAGAATGAGCGCCCCCCCGTAGATGCGTTCATCAGCTTTTTCGAAAAAACACTACTCGATCTCGAGGACGAGGGACCCTTGCAATAGTTGGTGATTAAACCACAGAGTAAGAAACAGGTAAAAGCGTTGCCGATGCAGTGCTCACAGATACGGTATTTGGAGAACTGTGACTCCCCAAATTTCCCCAAAACATGAAACCAAGACAATTGAGGAAGGCCTACGTCCAACAACGGACCCTCAAAAGGCTGATGAAGGAGTGACGTTCTCCTTCCATGACCTGATTTTTCGTAAAGACTTTTGATTTAGCAGAGACAGGCCTTTACTCATACACATACACGCACGCACGCACACACACACACACACACCACACACACACACGCACGCGCTCACGCAGCACGCACGCACGACGCCACACACACACACACACACACACACACACACACACACACACACACGCACACACACACACACACGCACACACACGATGGTAATCTGAGTTCGAGGGTTCGAGTCACCGGCCGGCGCGTTGTTTCCTTTGGGGCAAGGAACTTCACCTCGATTGCCTACCTAGCCACTGGGTGGCCAAGCCAGCCCAAGTCAGTTGCCGGGTAATAGAGATGGTGACTCGATAAAACACCGGGCTGAAGGGCAATGGCAAACCACCGCTCTAAATTGCCAAGAAAAATCATGGAAGCCCATGAATCGACCAATGCCGCGGTGGCCGAATTGGTTAGAGCGTCGGACTCAGACTGTCACGACGGCAATCTGATTTCGAGGGTTCGAGTCAACAGGCCGGCGCGTTGTTTCCCTTGGGCACGGAAAACTTCACACATCGCTTGCCTACCTAAGCCACTGGGTGGCCACGCCAAGCCCAAGTCAGTGCCTGGTCCCCAGCCCGGATAAATAGAGAGAATGATTACCGAAAAGGTAACACCGGCACTCTCCCTTGGAAGGAACTGGGACCCTACCACGTCTCGCTCCAAAGCATCCAAACATGAAACTCCCATTAATTATCATGCTGTGACCACGGCGGCTCAGACATGAACCTACCATTCAAGAAGAAGAATATTTATATATTATATGTATATACTATATATATATATATATATATATATATAGATTATATAATAACTTTATATATTATAGATAATTTTATATATATATATATATATATATATATATATATATATATATATATATATATATATATATATAACGCTCACTCACATATGCGCGATTGTGAGCGCGCTCGCTGAGCGTGTTCAAGTGCGCTCACTGAGGGTGTTCACGCGCGCTCGCTGAGCGTGTTCGCACACACTCGCTGATTTAAATAATTCTAGGTGAAAATCGAACCTAGATACCGTCGCTCTTGGTCAAGCCAATGCTGGCCGTTCCTGGCCTCACTGTTTTTTTTAAACCCCGGGACCATATAAATCCATGGTTTAGCTCCTGGTTTGTTGCTTGCTGCCCTCGCCAGGGTTAAAGGGGAAGTCGCTATGGCTGAGAAGGCATGGCAGAATGTCTGTACTTGCTTCAAAAGCAGAATTCGCAACTCAGAAGTCAACAGCTAACTTTAGGTTAGTTGGAATAATTCGGGGTTCGAGTCAGCGGCCGGCGCGTTGTTCCGCTTGGCAAGGAAACTTCACCTCAAGTAAGGCTGTCCCAAGCCCCGGGATAAAATAGGATAATGATTAACTAAAGGTACCACCACCGGCACACTCCGTGGAAAGGAACTGGGGGGGTCCCCAGTTCCTTTCCACGGAGTGTGCCGTACTTACTCCAAGAGCATCACAACATGAAAACTACAATTAAGTATCATGCTGTATCCGAATGGTTAGAGCGTTGGACTTAAGACTGTCACACGGCAATCTGATTTTGAGGGTTTCTAGTCAACCGCCGTACGCGTTGTTCCCTGGGGCAAAGGAACTTCACCTCGATTGCCTACCTATCCCAGGGTGGGCAAGCCAGCCTAAGTCCATTGCTGGGTCCCAAGCCGGATAAAATAGAGAGATAATTACATAAAAGGTACCACACCACGCCCTCTCCATGGAAAGAACTGGGACCCTCCACTTATTCACTCCAAGGGCATCACAAACATGCAAACTACAATTTATCATGCTGTGACCACGGCTGCTCAAACATGAACCTACCGTAAAAAAAAAAAAAAAAAAAAAACAAAAAAAAAAAAAAAAACACAAAAAAAAAATATATATATATCCATATACTATCTCGATATAATATATATATATATCTCTATTACTTATACTACTCCGGACGGCTAGGCAGGCCAATCGAGGTGAAGTTCACATTTGCCCAAGGCAACACGCGCTGGCCGGTGACTCCAACCCTCGACTCAGATTGCCGTAGTGACAAGTCTTGAGTCCGACTCTCTAAACCCTCTGCCGCCGCGGCCAGATATATATCATATATATATATTTATATATATATATATATATCTATTATATTATATATTATATAGATATATATATTGATATGTTTTACACAACCTAGACACTGGGTGAGGAAGCCCGCCCACGTCAGTGCCGGTCCCAAGCCTGGGTAAATAGAGAGGGTTGGCGTCAGGAAGGGCATCTGGCCATAAAAAAAATATCTGCCAGAACCTTTTTATAGTGACTCCATACGAATGGCACAAAGCTGCAGCAAAACATATGTATAGTTTTCCATCATATCACATTTATAGTTAAGTTACAGGGTGGTGTAACAATAATAAATTGCCAGACTGCCTTCCCCTCAGTAGCGAGAATAACAACATGCACAGTGAGCAAGAAATAATTATTTTGGAGTATTATTATACACACATAAGCAAACACGCACGCACAGATCCACACATATATACAATAACACACACATGTAAACACAAACAAACAAACACACACACACACGCACACACACACGCGCACGCACACACACACACACACACACACACACACACACACACACACACACACACACACACACACACACACACACACACGCACGCACACAAACAAACTCTGTCAGGCAGACACACGTGTGTGTGTGTGTGTGTGACGTGTGTTTTTGTGCGTGTGTTGTGTGTGTGTGTGGTGTGTGTATGTGTGCGTGGTGTTTGTGTGTGGTGTGTTGCGCGTGTGGCGTGTGGCGCGCGCGTGTGTGGTGTAATGTGTGCGCGCGCGGCGCGTTTGTGGTGTGCGTGCGTGTGTTGTGTGTGTGTGTGTGGTGTGTGTGTGTGTGTTGGTGTGTGCGTGTGTGTGTGTTGTGTTGTGTACCCCTACACAAACAACACTCAACACGACACACAACCTCACACACATATACAAACATGCACAAACATATAAGTGTTTGTGCAAACATGTAAACACGCACACATACATACACAAACACACACACACACCACACACCCACTCCCCCCCAGCCACACACACACACCCCCACACACACACACACACACACACACACACACACACGCACACACACACACCGCACCCACAAACAAACCTGGTCAGGCAGACACACTGTGTGCTTGTGGTGTGCGTGTGTGCGTGTGTGGTATTGTGCGTGTGTGTGTGTGTGGTGGTTTGTGGGTGTGTGTTGATGTGTGTTTGTGTGTGTGCGTGTGTTTTGTGTGTGTGCCGCGCCGCGCTTGTGTGGGTGTGTGGGTGTGTTGGGTGTGTTGTGCGTGCGTGTGTGTGTGTGTGTGTGCGTGTGTGTGTGTGTGTATGTGTACACACATACACAAACAAACACGCACACACATACACACAACCTCACACACACATATACACAAACATATAAGTGTTTGTGCAAACATATAAACACGCACACATACATACACAAACACACACACACAAACAAACACGCACATACAAGCAAACAGGGAGACACACTTGTGTTACATTATTAAAGGGAATGATATTGTATATAGTTTAGCTCCTTGAGAAAACCTACATGATAAATTTTGTTCTTATCCTCAAAAGACCCATTTCTAACTAAAAATCCGTAAAATAGTACAGAGCATATTCGTCTCGAGTACATCTGCGTGTGGTAGATATTAGAATCGAAATTTACATGATAATGATGATGAAATTGCTAAAATTTATTGAACTAGAGTACGTAGAAACTATACCAGTGTCTTTACTAACTTAACTGAAGTAGAGCTCGCATTTAGTATGATTATAAAATCAACTCGTGATATATTAATCGAATAATTTTGCGTCTACGAATGATAAATATGAATTTAGTATATAAAGTGTGCTTTGTAAGCTATATAAAACCAGCTTCTGTTTAAAGGTCTGCTTCAGATTATACATATAATTCAACTCGTATGAAACTCGACGTAAATATTAAATCAGCAGATATACATACTAGAAAAGTTCAGTTAATCGTCGTCTTGAAATTTAAAAAAAACGAGAATTAATAGATTTAAGAAACTGTGTTTGTGTTCTACAAGGAAGATCTTGTTTTTTTAACAAAAGCATACATAAATTTGTGTTTTTAAAAGACCTTCTGTTGTGCGCGTTATTCCAGAGATATCTTTAATTAACGCATTCGTGAAAGTAGAGATGTTGATAAGAATTCACAAAATTAATAATTAATTTTTCATCAAAATGCTAACAAAATAGTAAAAAAAATTATGGAGTATCGAAGCCATGGAGTAACTTTTTACGTTTTCTTAAAGCACAAGAAGAAGAAGCATTAAAACATAATAATAAATAAATAAATAAAAATATGCTACTTTCAGAGATATTATTAGTACCTTAGTGATAGGTGTATGACCTAAAAAAATGAAACCGAAAAATCGCCCCAGAAAATATAAAAGCCGGTATCATAAAAGGAAGGAAAAAAAATACAGAGAATAGTTGCATGACTCAGTGGAATAGTCATGCAACGAGAGAGATTCAGAATTCGAAGAAGGACTCGAGAGTGACGATTATGATATTACAAATGATCTGTTAATATTACCATTAACAGGATCATCATCGATATTACTAGCATTAACATAATTTAGCGGTTTCGAAAGTGTCCAAATCGTAATTTTTATGCGAGATGCTAAAGATTCGGGAAAGGAAAGGAAAGGGAGATGGAGAAAGAGAGCGAGAGAGGGGGGGGGGGGAGGAAAGGAGGGAGAGAGAAAGAAAGAGAGAGAGAGAGAGAGAGAACGAAAGAAAGTAAGAAACAGAGAAAAAAGAAGTGGGAGGGTGGGAGAGAAAGAGTAAAGAAAAATAAATTTTAAAAAAATGGAACACAAACCGATATAAAGAATTAGGGCCAATGACCATGTACAGTGCATTACATGGAAAACTCGATGTACCGTTATGATAAAAAAAGGAAAAAAAAAAATTATGAAACATTAAATTTTTTTAGTTGAAGTTAGGGAATGAATATACTCTGTACGTTAGATATCTTTTTTTGTAAAAGGAATTGTCATGGTCTCATTGCCAAGTGCTTAATGTTATATATATTTTCCAAAACGTTATTATTTTTCTTACTCTGGCGAACACCCAGCATCGCTCGTGTTTATTTGATATTCAATATAAAACACAATTGGGTAAAAAGATTTTAAGCTATAGGCAGCAAACAGCTATAAAAGACTAATGATATATATGTGTGTGTGTGTGTGTGTGTGTGTGTGTGTGTGTGTGTGTGTGTGTGTGTGTGTGTGTGTGTGTGTGTGTGTGTCTGCATTTAATGTAGAAAATGTAACTTTGTCAGATAAAAGAGTGCTTTATCTTTAAGTGCTAGCAATGTAAATACAGATCAACAAAGGTTATAGTGTTGAATTTTAAAGGTTATAATGAATTTCTAGCAATTTAACACTTGAAAAAAATGAAAATAGAATATATATATCAATAAGAAATAATAATAATAGTAATAAGAAGGATGATAATAATGATAATATTATTAATTTTGATAATGGTATTTGTGATTTTGATTAGTGATTAATAAAAACAGAATATAATAATAATAATAATAATAATAATAATAATAATAATAATAATAATAATAATAATAACAATAATGACGATGATGGTGATGATAATGATAATAATAATAGTAGTAATAATAATAATATAATAATTATAATATAATAATACTAACATAATATAATACATAAATTTTACCAATAATAATAATACTTTCATGATAATAATAATTATACCTGATGCATAAAAGATTCTCTCACTTGATCCAGCCTCCCCCCCCCTGCTCCCATTTACCAAAAAAATAGAAGCATGGAAGTCAAAGAATCAAAGAAAAGAAAGAAAAAAAAAATAATAATAATGACGAGTTTAATCCCCTTGTAAATCACTCAATATCAGTCTCTTAATATAGGAGTTTGGGATCGAAGTTAAAATCAGCCATTGGATACAGTAAGACTCAGACGCAGTGGGTATATAAGAAAGAAGCAAGAAAGAATAGAGACAGAGAGGAGAGATAAGGGGAGGGAGGGGGAGAGAGAGAGAGAGAGAGAGAGAGAGAGAGAGTTAGAGAGAGGAGAGAGAGAGAGAGATGAGAGAGGATAGAGAGAGAGAGAGAACTAGGGGGGTGGGGGGAGAAAGAGAAGAGAGAAAGGGAGAGCGCGGAGAAGGAGCAGGAGAGAGAGACAGAGAGAGAGAGAGATAGAGGAGACAGCGACAGACAGACAACGATAGAGACCATACGGATAGATGCGAAAGAAGAGAGAGAAACAGCAGGCAACAACAAACAGACAGAGAAAGAGATAGATAGATAGATAGAGAGAGAGAGAGAGAGAGAGAACAAGAAAAATGAAGCTAAAAAAGGAAACAGGAGAAATTGAAGACATGAGCAAACACGCTGGACAGCAAACGCAAATTTATGGTGTCATGTATTTAAAGAAAATACGATAAATTGATCGAAAGTGTTTTAGGCTATCAAACTAACAATACATTTATGGAAAAATAATATTTAGCTTCGTTAAGTCTGATTGTCGAAGGCCAAACGTGTCACAGCCTTTTGGAGAGATTTAAAAAATAATAATGATAGTGAATATGGTGATGATTGGTGATGATGATGATGATGATGATGATGATGATTAGAGGATGAGGAGGAGGGAGGAGGAGGAGGATGTTGATGATGATAATGAATGATAATGATAATGATGATAGAATGATGATGATGATGATGATGATAATGATAATGGTATTGGTAATAATAATATAATCATCTAATACTAACAATAAATCATAGTCATAATAATAATAATATCATAATAATTACGCTAAACACTACTATTACGCACCCTAAATACAACATCAAGTGCTATAATACTAATAATAATATATAATAATAACATTAATAATATTATTAATAATATAATACTACCGATAATAATAATAGTAAATCATCCTAATAACGATACTAATAACAATATAAGTAATAATTAAGGATGGTTATTGATGATAATCATCCTAATGCTAACTACCTAATAATATACAATCTCATACATCCTACTAAATACGCTAATATCACACTCGTACTCAACTAATGAGGGTTTTCCTACTCCTAATAATAACTACTAATAATAATAATATAATAATAATACTAATATAATACCATAATATAATTAGACTACTATAATATAGATTATATTCTTATTTTATTAT
>NC_051394.1:1930902-1936629 GCF_015228065.2 Penaeus monodon | reverse complement strand
AAGGGAAGAAGGAAGGAACAAAGGAAGGAGGAGGGGGGACTCACTGAGATATTTGGGAGGTTTAAGTACAGCAATTTCCAGATCGTAAACTCTAGGAGCGCGAGAGGCTCGTGGCGTCCCCTAGGCCGGGCCGAGGCGATTGGTCGTATCACATGATGTCGTTTTGCATCTCGGTTCGGGGGGGTGGGGGGCTGACGGGGGGAGGGGGGGCGTGCGACGACGAAGGCTGATGAAGGGGAAGGGAGAGGTGGAGGGAGGGAGGGAGGGAGGGATAAGGGTGATGGAGGTGAGGGTAGGGGTGGAGGGGGGTGACTGGATTGATCGGTGTGTGATCGATCGCAGAGGCTCGCCGTCTTGGGGGATTTTTTTCAATCCAAGAGTTTTGAAATGTAAGAAGAATTTAAAAAATATATATATTTGTGTTATTGGAAGATATTATGAATATCGAATGAAATATAATCGATCCGTGCTATTGATTCCCGTCTGGAGGACTTTCAAGATTATCTGCCGTTGCACACATGTATTTACATGCATAAATTCATGCATATATATATATATGTATATATATATGTATATATATATGTATATATATGTATATATATATATATATATATATATATATATATATATATATATATATATATATATATATATTATATATATATTATATAAAGGCCGCGGTGGCCGAGTGGTTAGAGCATCGGACTCAAGACTGTCACGACGGCAATCTGAGTTCGAGGGTTCGAGTCACCGGCCGGCGCGTTGTTCCCTTGGGCAAGGAACTTCACCTTGATTGCCTACCTAGCCACTGGGTGGCCAAGCCAGCCCAAGTCAGTGCTGGTCCCAAGCCCGGATAAATAGAGAGAATGATTACCTAAAAGGTAACACCGTGGAAAGGAACTGGGGACCCTACCACGTACTCACTCCAAGAGCATAACAACATGAAAACTACAATTAAGTATCATGCTGTGACCACGGCGGCTCAGACATGAACCTACCGTAAAAAAAAAAAAAAAAAAAAAAAAAAAAAAAAAAAAAAAAAAAAAAAAAAAAAAAATTATATATATATATATATATATATATATATATATATATATATATATATATATATATTTATTTATATATACATACATACATACATATGTGTGTGTGTGTGTGTGTACACGTATGTGCATATATATACGCTTGTGTATGCATTTATAGAAAGATAGAAAAGACGATAAACTGTTAAACACGGACTGCGTTTTCATAAATCTACACTTAATGTCAGTGAAAGTATTGGCAGTGAGACAAGATAAAAGTGAGAGGACTCACATGCATATCATTAATGCCACGAGTAGATCCTGTAATCAGTAACCGCTCATTCTATCTTGATATTGACCCTTCGTCCAAAATACAGCTTCGGCAGTGACTAATGATCTCTAAAAATCCCTAAAAGGAATCACTGATGCAACGGAATTCTAAAAACAAAGAAAAAAAATATTAATGATAAAAGTATCATAATGATGAAATATTAAATGATATATAAGTAAACAAATCAATAAAACAGAATAAGAGATTAAGCATATGTAATAAATAATAATAATGATTAATAATGACAATGATAATAATTTTGTTAATAATAATGATAACTTACATTAGTAAAACCATGCATAAATAAATAGATAAAAACAATTTAAAAAAATAAACAAAAGGATTTTTTTTTTCTTTTTTTTTTTTGTTAATCTAAGTTTCGGAAGATATTGCGAAAATCTAATGAAAGATGATCATTATGAGAAGGAGAACTGCGATTTATTCCCTTTAATTCATAAGTCGTTAAATTTTGTATTTTGTTAATGATACTAATTAGATGTCAAAGTTAAACAGAGGGAGGGAGGGAGAGAGAGAGAGAGGGAGAGAGAGAGAGAAAAAGAGAGAGAGAGAGAGAGAGAGAGAGACAGACAGAGATAGAGAGAGATAAAGAGAGAGAGATAGGGGGGGGGAGAAGAAGATGAAGAAGTAGAAGAAGCAGAAGAAGGAGAAGAATTTTATGTTTTGTTGAGGATAACAGTTAGATGTAAAAGTATAAAGAGAGAGTGGGGGTGGGGGGGGAGGAGAATGAGAGAGAGAGAGAGAGAGAGAGAGAGAGAGAGAGAGAGAGAGAGAGAGAGAGAGAGAGAGAGAGAGAGAGAATGAGAGGGAGAGGGAAAAAGAGAGAAAACGAAAAGAAAAGAGAAAAACAACAACAACAACGAAAACAGATTCCATACCAGAAGAATTCTCTCCTCCTCCCCCCCCCAAAAAAAAAAAAATAGTAGAGCAGAAAATTTTCTTAAACACTCCCTTAACCTACAGAAATACAGACAGACAGACAGACAGACACATACAAACAGACCAACAGACCACCAAAGAGAAATACCTTTTCACATCAAAATCCAGTACAATAATCCTAACATTACAACCCGACCCGACCTTATACAGAATGGTTTACACACTAAGCCTCTGCCCACGAAAATAAGGCAACATCCCTTGTCACTCGTACGCAGCGCCTCTTGTAGAAAAGGTACGAATGAGAACGAATAGCTTCACAATGCAAGAAATGTATTTAACCGCTTTCTAATACATCTTAGTCAGAAATATGTATATATCTTTCTGTATTCCTGGCGAGACCGGTAAAATACAGTATTAGATACATTGCTAAATACAAAAATGAAAACATTGTTAAACAGACTGAATGCATTAGATACATTTAAATCGTATTGTTAAGATATTCATTCTCATTCATACCTTTTCTACATCTGTCAGCGTGAATAAGGTTCAATGGTACCTCTTCCCCCCCTCCCCTCCCTTCCCCCTCCTCGAAATCGAAGGAATTACCCCATAAATTTGAATGAGGTGCCAATCCACATTAAAAATCCACAGGCACAGCGAGGAGCGAGTGATTGGCCCGTGATTAAGTGAACTAATGAACGAATTTCTGGACACGCATGAGCAACTGCATGATAATTGACAGTCGGAATGTGGACGAAACTGCCAAATTCGTAAATATATATATTTACAGAGCTATTAACTGCAGTTGCGAAACTACACTGGGGGGGGGGGGAACGTTTTATCTCGATTTGCGTATATTTTAAGGGACTGGTTTAAGTACCGTTTCAGAAAAAGGAAGCTGATCAATCATGTTCCGGGAAAAATGAATCTGTAAAACACACACACACACACACACACACACACACACACACACACACACACACACACACACACACACACACACACACACACACACATATATATATATATACTACATATATATGACTGCTGTGATGGTTAGTGGTTAGAGCACTGGACTCATTGCCCCGAGTTCATTTCCCCGCCGCGGCAGTCGTAAAAATGCCTGCGCTCCGACTTCTGGCTCGAGCCCGATCTCACGGCGAGAAAACGACACATCGCCTTGAGAAGTCAAACGCAGGTGTCGTAGGGGAAGTCGCCGCCGTGGCACAGGTGTTAAGCGCGCCGAACCGCGGTTGATTAGGAAGGGCATCCAATCAGGCAAAGGTGGCACTGCCAAATAACCTCTCATTCGTGAATTGATATATATATATATATATATATATATATATATATATATATATATATATATATATATATATATATATATATATATAGATATATATATATACAAACACATATGTAAACAGTATAACCTATATATGAGTGTGTGTTGACATATTAAGGAAATATATTATTATTGATTAAGACTGAGGGAAATTGTATTGAACACAATAATTATAATATGAAGAGAAATGATTATGATCGAAGGAAACATGGGGTGGTTTATAAAGATTATCATCATCATAACAATAATAATGATAGTAAAAATAAATATGGTAATAATGATAAAGTAATAATAATAATAATAATGATAATAATAATAATAATAATAATAATAAAATTGATAACAATATTAATGATAATAATTATACTGATAATAATAATAATAATAGTAATAATAATAATAATAATAATAATAACAAAAATAATAATAATGATAATAATAGTAATAACATTACAGGCGAACCGTCCAGATATCGTTTATAGGTATGAGCATCCCTTCAGACAGAAACGTCTCAACGAAAGTGTTCGAGAAGATATCAAAGTATAAAGACCTGGAAATAGAGATGGAGAAGATGTGGCATTTGAAAACCAAAACTTTGCCTGCTGTTACTGGAGCTCTTGGCCTATATTTTTGCATATTTTTGTTAATGTTCCATTACCTCAAACTTCAATCACCCGGTGTTTGATTTTAATTAGCAGATCTAAAGAAACTTTTACAATAATAATAATAGTAATAACAATAATAATAATAATAATTATAATAATAATAATAATAATAATAATAATAATAACAATAATAATGATTGCACTAGTAACTATAATGATAATAGTAATAACAACAACAACAACAATAATAATAATGATAATAATAATAATAATGATAATAATAATAATAATAATAATAATAATTATTATTATTATTATTATCATTATTATTATTATTATTATTATAATACTAATACTAATAATAATAATAATAATAATAATAATAATAATAATAATAATAATAATAATAATAATAATAATAATAACAATAATAATAATAGTAAAAATAATAATAATAATAATAATAATAATAATAATAATAATAATGATAATAATAATAATAATAATAATAATAATAATAATAATAATAATGATAATAATAATAATAATAATAATAATAAAACAATAATAATAATAATAATAATAATAATAATGATAATAATGATAATACTACTACTACTACTACTACTACTACTACTACTAATAATAATAATAATAATAATAATAATAATAATAATAATAATAATAATGATAATAATGATAATAAAATAAAATAAATTAGAATTAACCCGCCACTTGCAGCAAAAATGGAATAGCGTGAAACTGCACCTTCGGCCTATTTATAGCTTTTTGCAAGTGGCAAGAGTGACGATAAAGGAATAAATAGTATAAAAGAAAAGAAAAATAGAATGAGACGATAAAAATAGAAAGCAAAGGAATAGAAAAGAGAAAAATAGTTGCCAATAAAGGTAACTTTAAGATAAGCTCGGGAAGGAAAATAACGATAAGATTTTACATGTAAATAGGGGGGTAGTTTGTGTATTGCGAAAGGAATGTGTGTGGAATGGAATATATGGATATATCTGTGTGTGTGTGTGTGTGTGTGTGTGTGTGTGTGTTGTGTGTGTGTGTGTGTGTGTGTGTGTGTGTGTGTGTGTGTGTGTGTGTGTGTGTGTGTTTATATATACACATATACATACACACACACGTGCGTGTACAGATACATGCATATGCACATGCACGAATGCGTGGACGTATGCTTGAGCACACGCATGCCTGAAGCGAAGCCCCAATCCCGTGCCTCCCCCCCCCCCCGCCCACTCACCCTCTCGATCCCGGGATGCCCCTCACGCCCGCACGCCCGCAGCATCCGAAGGCGCCGACTGAGAGGCTCCTCGTCCCGTCACGCGGCAATTAGCGCGGCGAAATAGCAGTGGCGAGTCGGGGCGAGCGGTGAAGGGCTGGGAAACGAGATGCTGCACGCGGAATTGCAAGCTCTGTCGGCGCGCAGGATTTTTTTTTTTCCCCGTTTCGCTGTTTATTTCCCTTGGTTTATTTTCTTTTATTCTTTATTACTTTTTTTCTCTC
>NC_051394.1:1908402-1920902 GCF_015228065.2 Penaeus monodon | reverse complement strand
GAACAGTACTGAAATTAGTATAATTGGTTTTCAATTTTGTAAGTATGTGGGCAAAATACCGAAATCATGGGGTCCCTCTTAACGAACCTGTCCGTTTCGCCTCGCACGCTCGCCTTGTCTAGCCGCGAGACGTCGGCCGTGGATCATATTAATTTGTCTTAAGCTTCGAGACAAATGCAGTCATTATTTGTATTATCTATGCAGAAGCTGGAGAAGATTACAGAACGCGAGGTGAAGGCCGGACAGATTGCGCCTTTAGCCTGGTCGAGATCGTATCAGTATTCAAGTCCGCAATTAGAATTTATGAAGCATTCTTTCAGGAAGTAATCGGCGTGACTCGGCCCTAAATGTCGAAGGCCGAAGGCACGCGGATAAAGAAAGGAGATGAAGAAGCAGTAGTAATAAAAAAAAAAAAAAAAAAAAAAAAAGAGAGAGAGAAAGAGCGAGAGATAAAAAAAAAAAAAAAACAAAATGGAAAAGAAAGAAACAGAAAAATAAGCTTTAATCAGATCTTATATTTCATCATTTTTCCCCCTTTCAGTAGTATTTTCACCCTCGTCTCGAACATGGGCAATTCCCTCCATCCCTTCTTTAAAAAAATGATGATTTGCATGTCCATCGTTCCAGGGAATAAGAAGGATCGGGGGAGGGGGGGGGGGGGGAGGAGGGGGGGAGAGAGAGGGGATGGAGAGAAAAAAAGGTGGGGAGAGGAGATGAGGAGATAGAGAAGGTGAGGGGAAGAGATAAGGAGAGGGAGTGGAAAGAAAGAAGGAGATGGGAAGAGAGAGAGAGGAAAGAGAGAAAGAGACAGGCAGAGAGAAGAAAGGAGAGAAGGAGGTGAATACGTGGAGAAAAGAGACAAAGGAGAAGAGAGAAGAAGAAAAAGAAAGAAACAAAGGTGAAAAAAAATAAGGAAGAGAGAGAAGGAGGTAAGGAAAAGAACGAAGGAGGGAGAAGGGAAGGGCAGAAGGAGCGAAGGAGGGAGGAGGAGAGGGCAGAAGGAGCGAAGGAGGAGGAAGGAGAGGGCAGAAGGAGCGAAGGAGGGAGGAGGAGAGGGCAGAAGGAACGAAGGAGGGATGAGGAGAGGGCAGAAGGAGCGAAGGAGGGAGGAAGAGAGGGCAGAAGGAACGAAGGAGGGAGGAGGAGAGGGCAGAAGGAGCGAAGGAGGGAGGAGAGGCAAAAGAAGGAGAACAAAGATGGGGGGGGGAAAGGGTAAGGGGGAGGGGGGAGCCTTGGTTCCCCCGCCACGCTAACCTATAGTTTTAAAATGGTTTTTTTATTTGCTTTTCTTTCTTTGTTTCTTTCTTTCTTTGAGATTTTAGAATAACAGAGTTCTTCCCTTTCTCCCTTTTCTCTTCTTTGTTCTCCCCTCTCCTCTATTTTTCTCCTTCCCCTTCTCTTCCTCTTGCTTTGTTTATATTTCTCTCTTTCTCTCTTTTCTCTCTGTCTCTTCGTTTTCCTTTTCTTTTCCTTTTGTCTTTTCTCCTCTCTATCTCTCCCCTCCTTCTCCCAAAACCCCCTTTCCATCTTTCCACTCCTTTCCTCTAAACCCCTCTAATCCCCCCCCTTTTCCCCTCCTTTTCCCTCCCCTCCTCCCTATTCCACTCCCTGCCCTTTCCCCTCCCTCCCTCCCCCCTTCCTCCCTTTCTCTACCCTCGCCTTCTCCTTCCCCCTTTCCTCTTCTCCTTCCCTACTTCCTCCTTCACTCCCCCTTCTCTCTCCCTCCCTTCCTCCCCTCCCCCCTTTTTTCTCTCCCCCCGCCCTTCCTCTCTCCCCGCCCCTCCCTCCCCCCTCCTCTCCCCCTGGGCCTTTCTCCCTCCCTCCCTCTCTCTCTCTTTCGCCTTCCCCCCCCCCTTTCCCTCTCTCTCCCCTCGCCTTCCTCCCTCCCTCCCTCTCTTTTCTTCCTCGCCTTCCTCCCCCCTCCCTCCCTCTTCCCCTTCGCCTTCCTCCTCCCTCCCTCCCTCTCTCCCTCGCCTTCCTCCCTCTCTCCCTCCCTCTCCCTCCCCCCCTCCCCCCCTCCCTCTCCCCCCTCCTCCCCCCCCTCCCTCCCTCCCTCTCTCCCCGAAAAGCCTCTGGGACACCTGTCTCCGGCCGCTGCAGCGCCGCGACCTCGAGACAAAGGGACGCACCGATTTCGGGAGGAAAACCGGGGTGAGGCGTCAAGACAGTGTCCCTTGGGCTTGTACGGACGTTCTTGGCGGTTCTTGTTTTTGTTTTTTTTCGTTATTGTTTTTTCTTTCGTGTTTTTTTTTTTTTTTTTTTTTTTCTTGAGCTTTTGGAGTTTTTTGTTTTTCAGGGTAATGTCCCTTGCGTTAGTACTGTTTATTATTATTATTATTATTATTATTATTATTATTATTATTATTATTATTATTATTATTATTATTATTATTATTGTCCTTAGTAGTAGTAGTAGCATCTTCATCATCATTATTAACTTTTTTATTTATATTTTTTCGCTTTATTATTATGATTATTATTATTAATATTATGATTATTATTATTATTATCATTATTATTATTAATATTATGATTATTATTATTATTATCATTATTATTATTATTATTATTATTATTACTATTATTATTGTATTTTTTCCCGTTTTATTTTTCTAAATGTGAGATGTCGGAGAAATACCGTTTTTTCTCTCTTTTTCGTTTTATTTTCTTTCTGCCTTTGACTCTCGGAGGAAAAAAAATAGTTATTTCGTTATTCTTCTCCTCTTTGCCTACTTTTCGTTCATCTTTCTGTTTTATTTTCATCTTTTTTGTGTCATTTTCTGCCTCGAATTCACGAAAAAAAAAAATCCTATTCTTTACCCAATAATTTTTTATTTCTTTTTCTGTGTTTCTTTTTCTGTTTTCTTTTTTCTCTCCATCTCTCTCTCTCCCTTTTTTTTTCTTTTCTTTCTTTTTTTTTGTTTTGTTTGCTTTTTGTTTTTCGCCTTATTTTCTCTCGGGAAAAAAATACAATATTTCTCTTTTTCTCCTCCTCCTCCTCTACTCCCCGTTCGTCTTTCAGATTTCTCTCTTCTCTCTTTCTTTAAGAGAGATGGAGAGAGGGGGAGAATAAAAGAGAGATGGAGAGAGGGGGAGAATAAAAGAGAGATGGAGAGAGGGGGAGAATAAAAGAGAGATGGAGAGAGGGGGAGAATAAAAGAGAGATGGAGAGAGGGAGAGAATAAAAGAGAGATGGAGAGAGGGAGAGAATAAAAGAGAGATGGAGAGAATAAAAGAGAGATGGAGAGAGGGGGAGAATAAAAGAGAGAGGGAGAGAGGGAGAGAATAAAAGAGAGATGGAGAGAATAAAAGAGAGATGGAGAGAGGGAGAGAATAAAAGAGAGAGGGAGAGAGGGAGAGAATAAAAGAGAGATGGAGAGAGGAGGAGAATAAAAGAGAGATGGAGAGAGGGGGAGAATAAAAAGAGAGATGGGGAGAATAAAAGAGAGATGGGAGGGGGAAAAGAGAATAAAAGAAGAGGGGGGGAAGAGAAAAAAAGAAAATGGGGGGGGAGGGGGAGAAAAAAGAGGGGATGGAAAAGGAGGGGGAAAAATTTATAAGAGAATGGAGAGGGGGAGAGAAAAAATAAGAGAGAGGGGGGAGAATAAAAGAAAGGAGGGGGAGAGAAAAAAAAGAGAGATGGAGGAGAGGGGGGGGGAAAAAAAGAGAGATGGAGAGAGGGGGAGAATAAAAGAGAGATGGAGGAGAGGGAGAGAATAAAGAGAAGGGAGAGGGGAAATAAAATAGATGGAAAGGGAAAGAAAAGGGAAAAAAAAATAAAAAAGAGGGGGAGGGGGAGAAGGAAAAAGGGGAGAGAGATTTAAAAAAGAAAGATGGAGGAGAGAAAGAGAAAAAGGGGGAAAAAATGAAAAGAGAGATGGAGAGGGGGGGGAGAGAATAAAAGAAAAGAGGGGAGAGAGGGAGAAAATTTTAAAAGGGAGGTTTGGCGGGGGGTTTAAAAAATTTAAAAGGGAGAGGGAGGGAAAAAAAAAAAAAAGTAAAAAAGGAAAAAAAGAAAGAAAAATGAAACGAAAAAAGGGGAGGAAAGGGAAACAAAGGGGGGAATAAAAAAAGGGGAGGGGAAAAAGAAAAGAGAAATAAAAAGAGCCCTAAGGAAAGATGGAAAAGAGATAAAAAAATAGAGAGATAAAAGAGAGAAATGAAAAAAGGAGATGGAAAAAAAAAAAGGGGGTACGGCCCAAAGAATCATTAGAGGATAAAAAAAAAAGCAAAAAGGTCTCTTTTTCGCTCTTCCCCTCTCTTTTTCTTCTCTCTCTCTCTCTCTCAAATATAAAATAAAAATATATATATATAATTTTTATACAATTATATATATATATGTAAATAATATATAAAATTTTTATATATAATATATAATATATATATAATTTATATATAAAATTAGTTTATTTTTTTTTTTTTTTTTTTTTTTTTTTTTTTTTTTTTTTTTTTTTAATACATCCCTTCTAGACCCATTTTAAAACCCAAAGGCCGTAAATGTAGCTCATCTCCTCTGGCCTTTTAAGCATATGCAAAGGCTCCACTCTTGCACTCAACAAACATTTCATCTGCCCAAAGTTTACATGGAACATTCTCATAACATTTTTGGTTGGGTTTTCCCAAACCCAATCTTGATGTTCTGAAGCAAAAATTGATTTATCAAAAAACGTTTAACCCTAAAAGCCAAAGGGACGCTTTAACATATTCGCTAATGCATAAAGATGGATATATATCCCTTTTTTACTTTTCCATTTTAAGGGCCCCCGGGGGTATCGAAAGTGTGCAATAAAAGGGAAATTAAGACACAATGCCAAAGTTCAGGAAAACCCACTACGGATAGGGGGGGATTTGCTCTGAGATTTTTCTTTTTTTCCTTTTTTTTTCTTTAATGTCGTCCGTTTTCCTGGCGGGTCCTTTTGGGGAAGACAGAGTTATAAAAGTAAACCCTTTACTGTATCATAAAGATGAAATTTGAATTGAGGTGGAAGGTAATCCCCAGTTTCAGGTTGGAGATTGGGATACGATTTTTTTTTTTGCTATTTTTTTTCTGTTTCTTTCTCTCTCTCTCCCCCCCCCCCCCCCCTCTTTCTCTCTCTCTCTTCTCTTTTCTCTCTCTCTATCTATTTTTCATCTATTATCTATCTAATCTACCTATTTATCATTGTCTACTCTCTTTCCCCCTTTTCCCTGTCCCCCCCTCCCTCCCCCCCCCCCCTTTTTCCAACCCCCCTACCCCCACCCTCTCTCTCTCTCTCTCTCTCTTTTCTCTCTCTTTCTCCCTCTCTCTCTACTCTCTCTCTCTTCTCTCCTCTCTCTCTTTTCCTCCCCTTTTTTCCCCCCTCGCGTTTTTCTGCATTCCGGACCCGAAAACCCTTTGGTGGCTCTGAGGCGTGGACACAGATTGCAGGCGCCGTTTTTGAAGCCTAAAACACGAGAGGGGGACGGGGGGCGAGGGGGGTTTGCCTCAGATAGCCTGCCTTTGTGCGAAAATTTAAATTTTATGCTGGGACCTTTTTATGAAAAAGGACTTCCTTTTGACGTGTATATGCATAATAAGGGGGTGCGATAGATACACTTCGTTCTATATATAAAGGAAATGATGTAGGTGTAAATGCGATTTCAGAAATTATGTAAACAACGGAGATAGCAGAAACCTAGGCCCTATTCAACACGTACAAAACAAATACAAAACATACATACATACAGACATACATAAATCATCGAAAATTATATATGATAAACATTTTCATTCATACCTTTTTTACATTTGTCAACTGAATACAGTTTTTTAATATTTATTAAAAATATATTTATATATAATTATATTTTTATATATATATATATATATATATATATATATATGTGGGGGGGTGTGTGTGGGTGTGTGTGTGTGGGGTATGGGGGTTATTTTGTGTGGTGTGTGTGGTGGGTTATGTGTGTGTGGTTTGGGCCCTTTTTGGGGGTTTTGGGTTTTGGGGGTGTGGGGTGTGTATGGGGGTGTGTGTGTGTGTGTTGTGTGTGGTTTGGGGTGTGTGGGGGGTGTGGTGTGGCCGTGTGTGTTTTGTGGTGTGTGTTTATTTTTATATTTAAAATTTTAAAATATAATATATAATATATTATTAAATATATAATAGGTGTGGTGTGTGGGGTTTTTTGTGTGTGTGGTGTTGTGGTTTTGGGGGTGTGTGGGGTGTGTTTTGGGTGTGTGGGGTGCGTGTGTGTGTTGGAAATGTGTGTGTGTGTGTGCCTGGGATACGTATATGATATGTATTTGTGTGTGTGTGGGGTGGGGCGTGTGGTGTGTGTGTGTGTGTGTGTGTGTTGTTTGGTGTTGGGGTTGTGTGTGTTTTGTTGTTTTATATATAATATTATATATATATTATAATATATATATTATATATATAATATAATTATATACATATATGCATTGGGATTTTATAATATAATAAATATATATATATATATAAATATAATAATATATTAAAATATATATATTATATATATATTTGTAATTTTTGGTCTTTTAAATATATATTTTAGATATATATAAGGGTTTTAATATAGATATATATATATATTATTTATGTAATGTTAAAAATATATATTAAAATATATATATATATATATTGCATTAAATACATACATATATTTTTAAAATATAAATATTATATTAATATATATATATATATATATATATTTATTTATTTTATAAAAATATATATATTATCTATATGGAAAACGCATAGGGATATGCATGTTTTTTTGTGTTTTGTGTGTGTGTGGGATAATATGTTTTATATATATATATATAAAATATTTTATATATATATATAAAATTATATATATTATAATTTTATATATATATATTATAACATATAATATTTTTTTTACACCCACACTCACAACACACAAAAAACCCCACCCCACACACACACACACACACACCACACACAAAACACACACCCCACATATATATATTATATATAAAATATTATATTTTTAAAATTTTAAAATATATAATATATTTTTATAATATATAATAATAATTTTATCCTGATCGTCAAGGCCCCGCGGTTTGGGCGAAAAGGTTTTGAGCGCGGACTTTAAAAAACTGTCACGACGGAAAACCTGAGTTGAGGGTTCGGGTCACCACCCGCCCCCGTTGTTTCCCTTTGGGGAAGGGGAAATTCACCTCGATTGCCGGGCCTGGGCCCCTGGGGTGGCCAAAACCAGCTCAAGTCAGTGGCCGGGGCCCAAGGGCCCGGGTTAAAAAAAAGAGAGAATTTTTTACCCAAAAAGGTAAACCGGCACCTCCGTGGGGAAAAGGGAAATGGGGACCCCCCACCACTACTCACTCCAAGAGCATCACAACGTTTAAAAAAATGCCCAAATTTAGGTAAAGCTGTGACCAAAGGGGGGCTTTAGACATGAAATACCCTTTAAAAGATTTATGAATATAATATATATAATATAATAATTTTATATATTTTAAAATATATATTATATATTATATATATATATATAACCCTATATATATTTTATAATAATATATATCTTTTATATTATATAATTTAAAATTTTTATATAAATATATAAATTTATAATATATATATATATATAAATATATTTTTATTTTAATTTTTTTTTTTTTTTTTTTTTTTTTTTTTTTTTTTTTTTTATATATTTTTATATATATTTGTAAAAAATTTTGGTGTGGGGTGGGGTGTGTGTGTGTGTGTGGTGTGGGGTGTGTTTGGTGTGTTTTTGTGTGTGTGGGTGTTTTTGTGTGTGTGTGTGAGTGTTTTGGGGTTTTGGGGTTTTGTGTGTATGTCTGTCTGTCTGTGTGTGTGTCTTTCTGTATGAATGTATTAGTTTGATTTCTATTGTTAAGTGGAAAAAACTATAGTCATATAGGGAATATAGACAAATAGAGAAGATTTGTATCCATCTTACATACCAATAGATTACTGTAGAGAGTGAGGATTTTCGAACACATTAGCACAACAGACCCACGAAATATTAACAGAAAAAAAAAAATACTAGATGCTTCTATGATACAATTATCATTTACGACATCCACAGAAACTTTTGAATCATCAGATATTTCCTTAACAAATGCAACACAGAAGAAGGAAGAGGATGAGAAAAATTAAAAAAGAAAAAGAAAAACAAAATTTACAACCCTTTTTAGGGGAAAAAAAACCCAAAAAGACTTTTTTAAATCGTATTATTAATGATAAAATCGCCATCAAATAGGGGGGAGGATCCCCTGATGGCAAAAATCTCACCCGAACTATTCTCTGTAAAAGATATATGAAGAAACTCACATTGAGAAAATTGAGGGATGAATATTGGGAAAGAATCACCTAGCATTTTTTTTTTTTTTTTTCGATAGAGGAATTGTTTTATCTGGTAAGAGAATCGGTCAAGGGTCATAGGAGAAAAATCTTGAAATTGAGAGAGAAAAAAAATATTCAATAAATTTTTCTTGCAGGTTGAAAAAAGATGGGATTTAAAGGGGGAAAGTTTAAAAGTGTTTTAAAATTTCCTTAGGCCAAAAAATTAAACCCAAAATTTAAAAAAGATGAAAGAAGTCAAAAAAACTGCACAAAAAAGTTTATTCCCTTTTTTCTAAAAAACAAAGAGAATTATAACAAAATTTTTCAAATTTTTTTAGCACGAACAAGAGTCACTAATGGACCGCTATATTGCCCGAAACGATGGAATGTATAAATGAAAAAATATGAATGAAAATGAAAACCCAAAAATGAAATACAACTGAAGCGAAATATGTATTCTACATAATATCCTGCCAACGTATTAATAGCAGATTTCGAAAGCATAATAGGTCAATACATATGTGTATTGTCAATATATAAGGAAAGAAACTGCGATAAGAAGGAAAAAGGAGAAGAGGAAAAGGGGGGGAGAAAAAAGAGAGGAATAGAATCTACAAATAGGTTCACAAAATTTAAGGAAACGGGGCAGGGAAAAGGGAAAAATCACAAAAGACGCAGAACACTCCTAATGACTAGGGACAGCTCATACACACAAAAACCCCAGGTAATGTGTTGGATTATAATAAATTTTATATATAATATATAATATTATATATATATAATATATTATATATATATATATATTAATATATATAATTTTATATATATATCATACTATAATATTAATATATATATTCATATATAATTTTATATATAACTATATATAATATATAGTATATACATTTATTTTATACACACACACACACACACACACAACACACACACACACACAACAACACACACACACACACACACACACACACAACACACACACACACACAAACGCATATATATATATATATATATATATATATATATATATATATATATATATATATATATATATAATATTTGATAATTATATATATTTTTATATATTTATAATATATATATATATTTTAAAAATATTATATATATTTTATTTTATTATGGGTTTTTGTGTGTGGGGGTTTGTGTGTTTTGTTTGTGTGTGGTTTTGGGTGGGGTGGGGGTGTGGGGTGTGTGTGTGTGTGTGTGGGTGTGTGTTAATATATATATTATATAAAATGATATATTTTATATATATTTTATATTTTATATATATATATATATGTGTGTGGGTGTGTGTGTGTGTGTGTGTGTGGGGTGTTTTGGGGTGTGTGTGTTTGGGGTGTGTGTTGGGTGTGGTGTGTTTGTGGTTGTGTGTGTGTTAGTGTGTTAGTGGGGTGTGTTGTGTGGGGTGTGTGTTGTGTGGTTGTGTGTTTGTGTTTGTATGTGTGTGTGGGTGTGTGTGTGTGTGTTTTTGTGTGTGTGTGTGTGTGTGTGTGTGTGTGTGTGTGTGTGTGCCACCCGCCGCCCCCGATTTGGTCAGCGCTCAAGAACACAGGCTGAGATTGACGGCTCTCGCAGCACCTCAAAAGGGACATATGCTGTTGATGTTATTCAAGTTATACCGACATGGGTTTGATTGCTCGTATATACAGGTAGATAGATAGACAGTCATGCACTTATGCCCAGACATACACACACACACACACACACACACACTCACACACACACACACACACGCACACACACACACACACATATACATACATACATATATATACATACATATATATATACATAAAATAATCGGACACCACAGACCGCTCCATCACAACCCCCCTCCCCCCCCTCCCCCCCTCGCCTCGCATCTGCACCCGAGGCCCATCAGATTAATCCGCCTTCGACCCCGTTATAGCGACTCGCCGTCGTCAGCCAAGCAGTGCACGTACGTAGTTCCCTAATTACACGTCATTATACCAATTATCAGCGAGGAATAATTACGGACAGATAATGGTTGGAGACAAAAAGAATCTTCTTCACTGATGGAAAGATGGGGGTCGAAAAGGAGAAGGAGGGGGGGGGGTAGGAAGGGGGAGAGGGGGAGAGGTGGTAAGGAGGAGGAGGAAGGAGATGGGGGAGAAGGAGGGGAAGGGGGTGGGGGAGATAGGGGTAAATAGGGGGAGGGGGAGGAGGAAAGGAGGAGAGAAGGAGGAGGGAGGAGGAAGGGAGAAGGAGAGGGGGAGAGAGGGAGAGGAGAGAGGACGGGGGAGGGGGAGAGGAGGGAGGGGAAGGAGGGAGAGGGAGGCGAGGGAGAGGGGAGAGGAGGGAGAGGGGAGAGTAGGGAGAGGAGAGAGGAGGGAGAGGGGGAGAGGAGGGAGAGGGAGGCGAGGGTAGTTATCGGCCCAATTTCGTTGGTCTTGTGAAGTGTGAAAACTAAGATGAATTCCATGTTGAGAAGATACGGATCTCGAGGATTTTTGTTTTTCTTTTTTTTCTTTTTTTCTTTTTTTCTTTTTTTCTTTTTCTTTTTCTTTTTGAAGGTGGGAGGGGGGAGGAGGGGGGATGGGGTGCAGAAGGAGGAGGGATGGGGGGAGGGGAGGAAGAGCTTCTATTTAGTTTCTCTCTTTGCCTCTTGTTTCTTCTTTCATTGTCTGTCTGTTTGTTTCTCTCTCTCTCTCTCTCTCTCTCTCTCTCTCTCTCTCTCTCTCTCTCTCTCTCTCTCTCTCTCTCTATCTATCTATCTATCTATCTATCTATCTCTTTCTTTCTATCTATCTTTTTCTCTCTCCCCTTCTCTAATGGGTAATCAATCGATGGAAACTTCACTTAACTTTCCTTAAACACACACTTTCTGACTTCCACTTTTAACCTGCAAGCAAAGTGTCACAACAAATCTATCGAGCAGACGGGCAAACGTTTTATCCGGCAGAACGGTTTATTTCGCAAAACGTTTTACTTAGCAGAACGTTTTGTTTGGCAGAACGTTTAAATTGGCAGAACGTTAGGAGCTTTTTTCCATTGGAAGAAAATTAAACAGTGCCAGTGTCATTACTTCGATATTCTAAACCAGATCTCTCTCTCTCTATCTCTCTTTCTCTCTCTCTTTCTTTCTCTCTCTCGCTATCTCTCTCTCGCTATGTATCTCTCTCTTTCTCTCTCTCTCTCTCTCTCTCTCTCTCACTCTCTCTCTCTCTCTCTCTCTCTTTCTCTCTCTCTCTCTCTCTCTCTCTCTCTCTCTCTCTCTCTCTCTCTCTCTCTCTCTCTCTCTCTCTCTCTCTCTCTACCTACCTACCTACCAACCTATCTATCTATTTATCCTTCTATCTATCTATCTATCTCTTTCTCTCTCTCTCCTCTCTCTCTCTCTCTCTCTCTCTCTCTCAGAGAGCTTTATCAAAGTGTCAAATGAAAATGTAACAATGACAATTAGATAACATTAATCTGCTTATCTCTAGCTCGTGGAAATATTACATCCCCGTGTTTTTTTAAAGGGCAGGAATATTATTCTTTTCATTACTGTAACATTAATTCATCGGAAGACAACATTATTGCTAAGTCAATGTGAAGATAGATGGACTCGACCGAACGAAAAAAAAAAAACCTCATGCCATACACGGTAATCATTTTCTGACTGAGACTGAGAAGGATATGTAAATAATTATTATATTTGGAAAAGTCGAGGAAAAAGATAAAGGAAAATGGGAAAGTGAGAATAAAGGGAATATCAGAGAAGTGCAAAAGAACGAAAATAATCGGATAAAATCACAAGATATACGATGAAATCCGATAATTCAAATCTGGAGGGGAAAAAATCGGAAATTTCCTAAACCAGTGAAAAAAGTAAAAATAATAATAATAATAATAATAATAATAATAATAATAATAATAATAATAATAATAATAATAATAATAATAATAATAAAATCAAAAAGTCAAAAAGTCAAAAAGTCAAAAAGTCAAAAGTCAAAAAGTCAAAAAGTCAAAAAGTCAAAGTCAAAAATTTCATATTCACAACTCCATTACTGCTTCTCGAGTACCCCCCCCCCCAAAAAAAAAAAAAAAAAAAAAAAAAAAAAACTTTTATGTCCCGGCGTGAGAACAGCAAGGCGATGAGAAGAAGAAGAAAAAGAAGAA
>NC_051394.1:1878402-1880902 GCF_015228065.2 Penaeus monodon | reverse complement strand
TGTAACCTAGAATTTTACATTTCATTAAACAAATAAATACTGATTAAATCAAAAATATATATTTTGCAAAGTGCATTAAAAAAACTGGTTGGTAAAATCGACAATTGAAAAATCCTAACGAATTTATTGCCTATATTTTATTTCTCACTCTGCTACAGCATAAGATTTTGATACCTGAACATACTCAATATGTTCATTCAATAAATTATCCGATTGCTTCTGACATTTATAAAAAAATGCAATAAAAAAAAGGAAATCGGGTCGTTGTTCTAGTTTTCCAACTTGTGATTTAATCTGACATAAAGTTTTGTTGGATGCTAAACTCCCGCTGAGAAAATGAAGACAGGCGCTTCTATAATCTCTTCTATTTTTAAACCAGTTTTTGCTGCTGAGTAGAATTCATACCCTTTTCAAAACAGCTGGATAATAATAATAATCTACATTGCTACACTCTCATCAACATCATTTCTTCTAGAGATGATGATATCACCCCCTTGATTCATGGAGGTCAGAATTTTCGACACCGAGCTATGCGACCAAAAAAATTGACCTCATCCCCAAGTTCCTCAAAGGTGCCAATGAGCACAAAACGCGCCCTGTGACCTCGCTCTCGGCACAGCCACTGAGGTCTTCCAACATTAACGAAGACCGGGAAACGTTTTTAGCGCCCACACTCTCAGCTGTTCATTCACTGGATTACTTTGCGTTCTTATCAAACGTTAAATGAGGTTCAGGAAATTCCCATTCGCCTTGTCTGCCGCTGGTGAGTAAAGTATCTTAATCTGTTTTAGAAACATAAATGATACCAACAAATGCACTGCATAAATTCAACGCAATCAACTTTTTTCAGCTTCAAATCATGCTTTGTCGATTTTTTTTACAGGGGGTCCCCCAGCGGCATCCTGGGGCAGCTCCTTTCAACACACCCGATGCCCAGAGGACGCCCTTCAGGAGAAGTCGTCCTCCTGTCGTCGTCAGGCTGTGGTTTCAGTCCTACGGATTCCTCTTAGCTTCTACTTCGCCGTACTTTAGGAAGGTAAGTTTATGATACATATTTGTGCGTATGCATTTAAAATAGAAACTATGAATCATATTAAATCGTTTTAGTTGATTAATTGCCATGAAACACAATTAATAATAAACAATTCCCCAAACGTTACAGATGTTGGGAGCAGCTGTCGCGGCCCGGTAATCAGCTCATTACGGACCTCCCGCAACCCTTTCTGGCATCCCTCCTGACGGGGCTGCCCGGGACGGTACCGCTGAGGTGCGACCCCCTGCTCGCCTCCCTCATCGCCGCCCCCACGAAGTACATTTTTCCCCAACCTGAAGCGGGCAGCGGTCAAGAGACTCTTTTCTCTCGACGATGACGAGTGTACCACGAGCGACGTCTTCGCCCCTCTCCAGTGACAAACGGCGGCACTCCTGCTACCTCCCCTGAGCAGGTCGCAGAGGGAGGAGGCCTCTCGAGCGCAAAAGAGAGCCGGAAACCTGCCTTCCGGTCACCCCCCGCCGAAGAAGCGCCGTCCTACTGTCCCCTCCTCCGTCGACTCCGGTACACGAGTGTCGCGCGGGACGCCCAGTGATCCCTCAATATTATATTGTCGCCGCGGTATTCATATTTGTTGTTATGTGGGAATTTTTTTCATTAAAGACCGTGCTTCGAAATCGTAATATCTATTTGAAAATAATATTGTCTTAAAGTCGCAACACGATATATTCGTTGTTCCTATCAAAACAACATTGATATGTATTGATAACTATCACTGAGATAGTAGTGTCATATACAAACCACACAAGAATACCTAGATTATGTTTTATTTATAAAGCATAAAAACCTCGCTGATGAACGGAAGTCAAGGACGTGGCCATAAACTACTTCCCGACATCCCTCCGGCGCCTTCATCAAGAACGAGGGCCTCATAATTTAATTTTCATTATGAGCGCCTCTCGGCCGAAGGGATAGGGGATAAGCGAGGCCGGGGGAGAGGCTATGGCCTGCGTCCCGATCAGAGGTTTATCTGATTTGCAGGTCGTAAACTTTAAAGACGCGAATAAAAATGTTGGGATGGTGAGCTTTATGGATTGCATTAAGAGAGGCGCATTGTCCGACTTCGTTGCAGAACGCGACATTATTCCCCGGGCGGGTTGATTTATCCGATCGGGGTTTGGTTATCAGTCGGCTAGCTGCTGTATCGCCGATGCATTAGCCCGGCCGTAAATTTTAGCGGCGCACGAGGCAAAAAAAAATGATGCGGTTTTACGAGGCCTTGCAACATTATTGCAAAGCTTTGAGTGTGGCAACTCGGTGGATTTTTACCTTGGGGTTCTCCTCCTCTTCCCCTTTCCCTTGTGAGAAAAAAAAATTGTGCCATTGCTCTGCTCGTTGTCCCTGTGAGTCATTGTGCGTGTAAAATGCAGTGTTTTGTGTGTGGTTGAGTGTGTCCGTGAGTTCCTACGTGTCTGTGCTCATTAAGTTAATTCCCTGAGTGTGTGTGTG
>NC_051394.1:1865492-1868302 GCF_015228065.2 Penaeus monodon | reverse complement strand
TTTTCAGCTTAAAACACGCATCGGGAATTGTATGCTTACTATTTTAATTTTTTTTTTTCGTTTCACTGAAAATGACAAAGCTATTAATCCTCGATGGAAATATGGTCACCAAGTTTGACTACGAAGCCAATGCCAAGGTCGCGAGAGGACGATCGAACGCAGAAGGATCAGAGCGTGGCCGGGAAACAACAGAAGCCGCGTCTCAAGCGAGAAGACGAGGAGGGAGGAGGCCTTACTCTCCCTGCTTGAGAACCTCATCCTCATCTTCAAGCTCATCCTCATCCTCGAAACCTCAACCTATTCCTCAACTTCATCCTTCATCCTCATCCTCGTCTTCGTTCGTCTCAATCTCCTCGTCCTCTTCATTATCCGCCCCTCCACTACCTCCAGCCTTCTCCCCTCGACGTATCGGGTTCAGCTTTTAGGGTTTTTTTCCCCGATTTTTATTTCCATTTCCAAAATCCTTAGTTTTCCGTCCTTCATCATTAGCTCATCCTTTACGTTCTCCTCAACTTCACTTTATTTCTCCTCTCATCTTCTTCCACCTCTCTCCTCCACCTTTTCCCCTCCCTTCACCATCATCACCTCTTTCCTCTTCCACCTCATCCCCCTCACTTCCCTCCTCCTCCTCCTTCACCACCTTCCCACTTTCCTCCACCTCCACCTCCCTCCTCCTCCTCATCCACCACACCTTCTCCCCCCTCCTCCACCACCAACACCTCTCCCCCCTCTCCCTTTCCCTTTCCTCCTCCTCCTCCTCCCCCCTTATTCTCCACACACCTTAGGACAAGCCCCGCCCACCCAAAATCGCCCCCTTCCCGGCCCTGTTCCTCGAGCCTCGTCCCGAATAAGATTGAACATTTATGAGCCGCCGCTGCAGACTCCCCCTCAACATGGCGTCATGCAGGCGCCCCGTCATGCATATTTCACGACTCCCACCGCCGTCGATCTCGTCGTCTCAGGCGGATCCGTCGCTCCTTTGTTCGAGAGATATGAAAAAAAAGGATAAAGAAGAAGAAAAAGAAGAAAAAGAAAGAAAAAAAAGAAAGGGTAAATAAAAAAAAGTGTGTGTGTGTGGGGGGGGGGGAGGGAGGACGAGAGTAAAAATAATAAAAATGAGTAAGAAATGAATACGGAGCCGCATGAAAAAAAAGTCCCTGTTCTTCCGCTCATATAAATATTTGGCCCGCGATACTGTGTCGGGGCTGCGCACACGGGGGAAGGACACACGAGACACACACACACACACACGCACACACACGCACACACACATTATATATAGAGAGAAACACTCGCAAACACACACACACACGCACACACACGCACACACACATTATATATAGAGAGAAACACTCGCAAAGACACACGCAAAAAGAGAGACAGACAAACACAGACAGACAGACACAAACAGACAGACAAACAGACACAGACAGACAAACAGACACACACAGACAAACAGACACACACAGACAACAGACACACACAGACAAACAGACAAACCAGACAAAACAGCCACACACAGACAAACAGACACACACAGACAAACAGACACACACAGACAAACAGACACACACAGACAAACAGACACACACAAGACAAACAGACACACACAGACAAAACAGACACCACGACAAACAGACAAACAACACACAGACAAACAGACCACACACAGACAAACAGACACACACAGACAAACAAACCACACACCGACAAACAGACACACACCAGACCAAACAGACCACACAGACAAACAGACACACCAGACAAAACAGACACACACAGGACAAAACAGACACACACAGACAAACAGACACACAAAGACAAACAGACACACACAACAAAACAGACACACTACATTTACAAAACAGACACACACAGACAAACAGACACACAGACAAACAGACACAGACAGACAAACAGACAGACAGAAACAGACAAACAGACAGACAGAAACAGACACAGGACAGCAAAAAACCCCCCCTTTTTCCCCCTAAAAAAGAAAAAAAAAAAATAAACCAAGAAAAAAAACCCCAAAAAAACCCCAAAAAAAACAAAAGACCCAGAAAAAAAACCCAAAAAAAAACCGAAGGAAACCAAGAAAAACCAGACAAAAAAAAAAACAAAAAACCAGAAAGATAAACAAAAAAAAAAAAAAAAACAGCCCCAAAACTTCCAACAGCCAAAAAACCCCCCAACAAAAACCCAACACCAAAAGGAAGACAAAAGAAAAAAAAACTTTCCACGCCAAAAGGGGCAGCAACAAAAAAAAATACAAAAAAAGCGGCCCCAAACCCCCTCCGGCCAAAGGCCCCAAAGGAAGAAAACCAAACAAAAAAAAACCCCAGAAAAAAAAAAAAAAACCTAAAAAAAAAAAAAACAAAAAAAAGGGAAAAAAAAAAAAAAAAAAACCCCCCCCCCCCCCCAAACCCACCCCCCCCCCAAAAAAAACCCCCCCAAAACCCTCGCCGGCAAAAAAAAAAAAAAAGGGGGGGCCCCCTTTTTAAAAAAACCCAAAAAAAGGGCTTCCCAAAAACCCAAAAACCAAAACCCAAAACCCCCAAAACCCGAAACCCCCCCCGGGGGGCCCCGGGGGGAAAAACTCCTTTTTTAATTTATAAAAAATTCCCGCTTTGGGGGGGCCTTTGGGGTTTTTTTTTCCCTTTTTTATTATTTTTTTTATTTTTTTTTTTTCTTTTTCTTTTTTTTTTTTCCCTCTTTTTTTTTATTTTTTGCTTTTTTTTTTTTTTTTTTTTTTTTTTTAATTTTTTTCGGTTTTTTTTTTTCTTCTTTTCTTTTCTTTTTTTTTCTTC
>NC_051394.1:1842706-1845392 GCF_015228065.2 Penaeus monodon | reverse complement strand
CTTTCTCTCTTTCTCTCTCTCCCTATGTCTTTCTTTTTTTTCCCTTTTTCTCTCTTTCTTTTTTCCCTTTTTTTCCTCTTCCTTTTCTTTGTCTTTCTCCTCTCTCTCCCCCCCCCCCCCCCCCCCCCCCCCCCCCCCCCCCCCTTCTCCTCTCTCTCTCTCTTCTCTCTCTCTCTCTCTCTCTCTCTTTCTCTCTCTCTTTCTTTCCTCCTCTCTCTTTCTCCTTTCTCTCTTTCTTTCTCCCTCCCCTCTCTCTCTCTTTTTCTCTTCTACCCTTCTCTCTCTCTTCTCCTCTCTCTCTCTCTCTCTCTCTCTTTCTCTCTATCTACCTATCTTTCTCTATCTATCCATCTCTCTCTCTCAACTATCTTTCTCAAACACACAGAAACGGGATAAAGGCATTAATGAGACCTTTTCGACTCCACAATGACTTGCCTGGCTCACCTCGTCCACCTGGCCGCTCTTGTAACGCAACAGAGAGGATTAGATAAGTTAGCGTTACTGTATCTAAGACCATTCGTATTTTATAGAAGTCGATTAGGAATTGTTTCTTTTAGAACAGTGTTGATTGAAGTTCGTGGTGGAGATATTTTTGTGGAAGGAGTGTTGATGTTTGTGCATAAGAATGGTAAAGGAGAAATTTTTTTGTGTGTGTGTTTCTGTTCCATCTTTTATTCAATTTTCTTTGGCTCACGGTTTGATAAATGTCTCAGTAGAAGAGAAAAAAAAACGTATTATATGATTCAAAGACGTGTATCTATTTGGTGAATATCTAGACATTAGTGTTTATAGACAAAGGCAAAAAATTATTTACTCTTGTTTTAAAATTTTTGTTATTTTGATTATTATTCATTATTTCTTGTTGTGTTGCCTCCCATTCTTTTGTTATTCATATTATGTCATTTAATTCACAGAAATTATTTCCATTTCATTATTTCATCTTAAAAAACTATCCAAGGCTTTTCAAGTCCACTTTCCATCATGTATTCGATGTTTGTCGATAACACGAGTCAATGATAATAATAAGCTTTAAAAAAAAAATAATAATATAATAATATAAAAAATAATAAAAATAATTAAAAAAATAATAATTAATGATAATAATAATAATAATAATAATGATAATAATAATGATAGTAATAATAATGATATTAATAATATTAGTAGCAATGTTAATGATAATAACATAGAATATCAATATGATTGATAATAAGGAATATGATAATATAATAACTCAGTTATTTTAATCATTTTTTAACAAAGTAATTTATTTTTAAAAAGATGATTTCAGGTTGCAAATACTTTTTCTTTTTTTTAGTTTGTCTTCCTGTTTCTTATCACTTTTCTTTTCTTTTTTTTTTTTTTTCCTTTTTTTCAAAATATTGAAAATAAAAAATTTATTTTAAATATTTTTTTCTTTTTAAAATTATACCCATATATTTTTTTAATATAAAAAAATATATTTTCATACTAATTTTTTTTATAAAGATTAATATGTGAATATAATTTTATTATATAATATATATATATATATATTAATATTATTAATATATATATATAATAATAATATATTTTATATATTATAATTAATATATAAAATAATATATATATATATATATATTTTATTATATTATGTTTTAAATGTTTATTTATTTTTTTTATTTATATTTTATATTTCTTTATATATTTATATATATAAATATAAAAAAATACACATAATAATATATATATATATATATATATATATATACAAAAACCCCCACAAACACACCCACCCCAAAAAACACACACACACACACAAAAACCACACCACACACACACACACACACAACACACCAATATTAATATATATATATATTATATATATATTTTATATATATATAAAATATATATAATATTATATATATTAAATATTATTATTTTTATAAATTATATATATATATATATATTAATATATATATTGTGTGTGGGTGTTGGTGTGTGGTGTGTGTGTGTTTTGGTGTGTGTGTGGTGCATATATTTTTTAAAACACACACCACCCACCACCCACACACCCCACACACACAAACACCAAAAAAAAAATATATAATTATATATATTATTATATATATATATATATAATATATATATATATATAAAACCCAAAAACACCACACACACACACACACACAACCCACACACACACACAAAAACACACACACACACAATATATATAATTATTATATATTTATTATAATAATTATATATAATTATTATATTCGGTTTTGTTGTGAGAGAGAGAGGAGAGAGGAGAGAGGAGGAGGGAGAGAGAGGAGAGGAGAGAAGAGAGAGGAGCGTGCGAAAAAGAGGGGCCCCAGGACCTAGACGCCGGGCAGCAAAGCAAGACAAGGGAAAAGTCGAAAGACGGAGCATCGAGAGACAAGGACAGGCAAACCCAAATGAAGAAAAGCATAATACGAAAGAAAAAGAAAACCCCACAGAAGAAACAAAAAATCTAAGAAAAAAAAGATAAATAAAAAAAATAAAGAAAAAAAAAAATTTGCTCAAATAAAAGTGAATGCAAGAGGTGGTAGAAAAATTGGGAATAAACACCCAAAAATCCCCGGCAGTGGTGACCCGAGAAAAATTTTTGAAACAAATGAAATTCTTATCTATAGGATTTTCGAATTGAAAACGAGCCCCCCAA
>NC_051394.1:1812706-1837706 GCF_015228065.2 Penaeus monodon | reverse complement strand
TTCGCCGATGCAGAGGTCAAAGGTCATGTTTGGTGTCAAGGAATCCTATGCTTTACCACGGGTTAGGAGACTCAGAGTGAAGGCTTGTCTTGTGTTCGTATGTGTGTGTGAATAATACATATATACATGCATGTGTATATGGACGTATGTATGCATGTGTCTATGTATCTATCTACAACTATATCTACACCTATACCTATATCTATCTATCTATCTATCTATATCTATATCTACATCTACATTTATATCTATATATATATATATATATATATATATATATATATATATATATATAAGAAAATATATGAATTAACAAATCACTTTGACTATAGTATCTTTTTTTTCTCCTTTTCTGTTTATTTCTTACCTGATAAAGAAGATAAATCGTGCTTTGTAAAATAATAAAAATCAGCAAAGCAAATGAAAATAAGTAAATAAAAAAATAGCAAAGGAAATAAAAACATTTCGCTTCTGCTTCTTTCTCTCTTTTCTTTCTGTTTGTCTACTCGCTCTTTCTCTCTCTCTTTCTCTCTCTCTTTCTCTCTCTCTTTCTCTCTCCCTTTCTTTCTCTCTTTCTCTTCCTCTATTTTTTCTTTCTTTCTCTCTTTCTCTTTCTCTGCCTATCTTTTTTTTTCCTTTTTTTCTCCTTCTCTTTCTCTCTTTCTGTACCACTCTCTTTCTCTCCTCCCCCCCCCTCCTCTCTCTCTCTTCTCTCTCTCTCTCTCTCTCTCTCTCTTTCTCTCTCTCTCTCTCTCTCTCTCTCTCTCTCTCTCTCTCTCTCTCTCTCTCTCTCTCTCTCTCTCTCTCTCTCTCTCTCTGCCCCCCCCTCTCTCTCTTCTTCTTCACCTTCTTCCTCATTTTTTCCCTATTTGTCTATCTGTATCTCTTGCCTTTTTCCTCTCCGTCTGTCACTGAACCCTCCTCCTCTTCCTCTTTTTCTTTTTCTTCGTCTTCTCCTCCTCCTCCTTTTCCTCCCCCTCCTCCTTCTCCTTTTCTGCCTCCCCCCCACCCTCCTCCTCCTCCTCTTTTCCTCCTCCTCTTTTCCTCCTCCTCCTCTTTTCCTCCTCCTCTCTTCTTTCTTCTTCTCCTCTCCTCTCTCCTTTTCTCTTCTTCTTTCCTTCTCTTCTTCTTCTTCTTCTTCGTCTTCTTCTTCTTTTTCTCCTTTTTCTTCTTCTCCTTCTTCTTCTTCTTCTTCTTCTTTTCCTTTTTTTCGTCTTCTTCTTTTTCTTCTTCTTCTTCTTCTTCTCCTCCTCCTTCTGCTCTTACTCCTCCTCCTCTTCTTCTTCTTTCTCCTTCTTCTTATATTATTTTTTCGTTATCCTTATCATTATTAGTATTATTATTATCATTGTTTTTATTATCATTCTTATTTTTATTATTATTATTGTTATTATTAATATTAATGTTCTTCCTCTTCTTTTTCTTTTCCTTCTTCTCCTCCTCCTCTAACTTGTCTTTTTACTCTTCCTCCTCCTCCTCCTCCTCCACCCTATTCTTGTTCCTATTCTCCTCCTCCTCCTCATCCTCCACCTTATTCTTATCCTCCTCCTCCTCCTCCTCCTCCTTCTCCTCTCCCCTCCTCCCCCTCCTCTATCTTCCCTCTTCCTATCCCCTCCCCCTCCCCCCTCCCCCCCACACACAGCGTCGGAAATCCCTCCCTCTTGTTTGTCTGCTTATTGCCTTCCGTCTGTCCGGAGGCGCCCTCGGTTATTGGCTATTTGTGGCGCTTGATTCGACGCTTTCCCGGGGGGCTGGCGCTTGATTCGACGCTTTCCTGGGGGGCTGGCGCTTGATTCGACGCTTTCCTGGGGGGCTGGCGCTTGATTCGACGCTTTCCTAGGGGGCTGGCGCTTGATTCGACGCTTTCCCGGGGGGCTGGCGCTTGATTCGACGCTTTCCCGGGGGGCTGGCGCTTGATTCGACGCTTTCCCGGGGGGGCTGGCGCTTGATTCGACGCTATCCTGGGGGGCTGGCGCTTGATTCGACGCTTTCCTGGGGGGCTGGCGCTTGATTCGACGCTTTCCCGGGGGGCTGGCGCCTGATTCGACGCTTTCCTGGGGGGCTGGCGCTTGATTCGACGCTTTCCGGGGGGCTGGCGCTTGATTCGACGCTTTCCTGGGGGCTGGCGCTTGATTCGACGCTTTCCTGGGGGGCTGGCGCTTGATTCGACGCTTTCCCGGGGGGCTGGCGCTTGATTCGACGCTTTCCCGGGGGGCTGGCGCTTGATTCGACGCTTTCCCGGGGGGCTGGCGTTTGATTCGACGCTTTCCTGGGGGCTGGCGCTTGATTCGACGCTTTCCTGGGGGCTGGCGCTTGATTCGACGCTTCCTGGGGGGCTGGCGCTTGATTCTCTCTTCTTCTCTTCTCTCTTCCCTTCTTCTCTTCTCTCTTCCCTTCTTCTCTTCTCTCTCTCCTCCCCCTCCTCTCTCTCTCTCTCTCTCCTCTCCTCTCTCTCTCTCCCCCCCTCCTCTCTCTCTCTCTCTTCCTCTCTCTCCTCTCTCTCTCTCTTCTCTTCTCTCTTCTTCTTCTTCTTCTTCTTCTCTCTTCCCCCCTCTTTCTCTCTCTCTCTGTCTGTCTCTGTCTCTGTCTCTGTCTCTCTCTCTCTCTCTCTCTCTCTCTCTCTCTCTCTTTCTCTCTCTATCTCTCTCTCTCTCTCTCTCTCTCTCTCTCTCTCTCTCTCTCTCTCTCTCTCTCTCTCTCTCTCTCTCTCTCTCTCTCTCTCTCTCTCTCTCTCTCTCTCTCTCCTAATTTTACCCCAACCTTTGCCCCTCCTCCTCTCTCTCTTCTTCTTCATCTTCTTCCTCCTCATATTTCTACATACCTATAAAGCATATCAATCACGAATGCAATGATAATAATGATAATAACCCAGCCAGCCTCTGATATACATAATCATCGTCACATTCAACAAACTTTAAAACCCATTAACATATTACAAAATGTTTAAACTTAACATTTTCAATTTGCTTGTTATCTTGATATGATATGTCAAACCAGTCCACTTAAAAGGAGTGTGATATGATTTTTATCGTGTGGTATATTTGTAATCCTAAAATACAGTAAATTGATAAAGATCACTCGATAGCAATTGCCATAATAAGTCATAGAGAGATTGATAATAATAATAATTAAAAAATTGTATTCGAGACTGCCTAACTTTTAATGTAAAAAGAATGAAAACTTGATTGATATGATAAGGATTACGAAATTCGATAAAATGAAAAAATTGATAAATGGGTAGATGAATAAATATCTGATAAAAAATATAAGCAAAAATTATTGGATACAATACACAGCTTATTGTCATGAATATACAAGGATAACAAACGCAAGAAAGGGAACATAAAATATTAATAATACAACAGAAACAACTGACTACTGAAACTATTTTTTTTTTATTCGACACCCAAGCAAACCCAGTCATGAATATACAACGATATTTAAAGCAATATTTGAAGCAATGAAGGGAATTACAACATACCAAAAATTCAACATAAAGCAAACGCACATAAAATAGATATAATACAACAATAATACAACAGAAATAAACAAACACACAGATAATAAACCCCTCTCTTATTCGACAACGGACCCAAACCCTAACACTGAAAAGAAAAGAAATTAAAACTCACAGAAAGAAGTTATGTGAATTTTTGCCGTCTCCTTTTCTGTCTAATTGTGTGCGGAGCCTGATAACTCCCTCCCCCCCCACCTCCTCTATCCCCCCCCTTCCCTCCCTTTCCCCCTCCCCCCCACCTCCTCTATCTCCCTCCCCCCACCTCCTCTATCTCCCCCCTCCCCCCGCCCTCCTCAATGCGGATACACAGACACAGAATCCGCGCTCGTTCGAATGCATCCCCAGGGGCACTCTTATCTCGAGTCTTAATGGTCGAGATGAAGGGAAAAAAAAGAAAGAAAAAAAGAAAAAAAAGAAAAAAAAGGGTCCAATTAAACGAATCGAGAAAATTTCACACTCGAGAGACTGCGTACCCAAAGGGAGGGGAGGGGAGGGGGAGGGGAGGAGGGGGAGGGAGAAGGGGGATGTAGAGGTGGAGGGGAGGGATAGGAGGAGAGGGAGGGAGAGAGAGAGAGAGGGAGGGAGGGTGGGAGAGGAGAGGGAGGATGAGGAGAGAGGGAGTGAGGGAGGGAGGGAGGAGAGAAGTAGGAGAGAGAAGAGAGAGAGAGAGAGAGAGAGGAGAGAGAGAGAGAGAGAGAAGAGAGAGAGAGAGATGAGAGAAGTAGTGATCAGGTACGGAATGGAGAGGATGATAGACCTGGAGAAGAGGATGGCGAGGGTTAGTATGGAGAGGGATTTGAGAGAGGAGGTAGCAAGATTAACATGAAAAGTAAAAAGAGAAAGAGAAGAGAAGGTAGATGACGGAGAGCGAGGTAAAGGCAGAGAGAGCAGAAGATAATGAGAAAGAAAACAGAAAGTAGAAGAAGAGCAGAAAAGAGTAAGCACGACAAAATACATCATGAAAATAAATTTATGTAGACAGACAGTTTAAAAAAGATAGCTTTAAAAAATATATATTATACTTCTAACCCACACATCCGAAATCACTAAATCAATAACATAATACAAGATAATTTCACCTTTTTACCTTTTAGTTTCGAAAGAGCAAAAAAGACAAGTCTTTATTTTCCCTGAAAATTTTCCCCCACTTTAGAGACACCCAAAAAGCCCAACCATGAGAGGCAGTTATCAGTCTACGCCCTATAACATCCCAGGCGATACAGGGCTAGTGGGAAAGACCTTCACTTATGACGTCTGATAAGAAAATCTCATGGCTATTAAGACATCGTTGCTTCGATGACAAGACAAAGTGCTTTTACTTTTTTTTTTTTTTTTTAAGGGAAACGTGGAAGATATTTTATCTGTTATCTTTATAGGTTTTTTTTCTTCTTCTTCTTCTTCTAAGGTCTGTGCTCGAAACCATGGAGGAATGTCTTGGGTACTAGAAACCGAAGGATTGTTTTCAGGATGTCATCACGTTTTCGAGATTTTTACAAGGTGGTTGGAACGTGTTTTATCAATTGAGAAGGAATTGGCCACAAAAGCTGTTGTGTATTCGTTATCTTGATAGGAAAGAGTAACGTGGAATCTGTCTTTTATTTTTCTCTCTCTCTCTCTCTTTCTCTTGTCTCATTCTCTTTCTCTCTGTCTGTATGCCTCTCTGTCTGTTTGTCTCTCTCTCTCTCTCTCTCTCTCTCTCTCTCTCTCTCTCTCTCTCTCTCTCTCTCTCTCTCTCTCTCTCTCTCTCTCTCTCTCTACTCTCCTTACTTCTCTTTCTCTCTCATTAACGGCAGATTGCTTGCATTTTCATTATTCTTGAACACCGCAATTAGTTTTTATTTTCGTGAAAACGTTTCTTAGTGAACAGATCTCACTGCAACAGATGTCAATAGAAATAATAAGAAGTAATCATTTCACATAACAGTGTTACGGTATTTATTACGTTACTTTGATTCTTTGGAGCGTGTAGATATCTATATCTATATCGAACTATATACTAATCTATCTGTCTATAGTTCTGTGTGTGTTGTGTGTGTGTGTGTGTGTGTGTGTGTGTGTGTGTGTGCTCATTACACCCACATGTCTGCTATTTCCCCCTCGTCTCCGTTCTCCTTCTCAACATCCTCCATCCACCCGATGTACAAGAAGCCAGTCTCTGAAACGGACGCCACGTGTACTCTCCTCTAGCAAAAAAAAGAAAGAAAAAAAAAGTAATACCCCCCCTCCCAAAAAAAAAGGACTGATTTCTCTTAATGGAAGTCAGATTCGAACCAGTCACAAGAATACTGCTTATTATCAGTGATATCGATTTGGCTCCCCACAGACACGCATTTTCTGGCTTAATGCCACTAATGAATTCCAGCCGAATCTGGCATCCACCACGTGAATGCGTGGGTGGGTTATATTATAACTATTATCGATTATTATATTCTCTCAATAAGATATTATACATAGCTATAATATCCACTAATATGATATATATATATATACTACATATATAGTATTATATATATATATATATGTATATATATATATATATATATATATATATATATATATATATATAATATATATTTATATATATATATATATATATATAAGTTCGCGCAGGGATATTTAGTGGAGGAAACACAACATAATGACTTTATCTAAATCGAAATAATGAATAGGATCCATTAACTTAATGACCTTGGTTGGCTGATCGATAGCCAAAATAACAAATCTGACAGACAAACGAACATATTTCTTAGAGGTGATTGCTAAAACGTTAGGATTACGTATCTTTTCGAATGCCTCCTGTTCTGCTTCGTATGCCTGCCTGTATGCCATTGACTCCGAGAAACGGGCGAGGCGACGTGGGCAGTAATACATAACTTTTGTGATTTTTCTGGCCACTGATTTTTTTTTTATGTTTATTAAAGTGAATAGTTTATGGATGATAGAATTCATACAAATTCCCGAGTGCGTGAGTGTGTGTGTGTGTGTGTGTGTGTGTGTGTGTGTGTGTGTGGTGTGTGTGTGTGTGTGTTGTGTTGTGTGGTGTGGTGTGTTGTGTTGTGTGTGTGTGGTGTGTTGTGTGTGTGTGTGTGTGTGTGGTGTGGTGTGTGTGTGTGTGTGTGTGTGCGTGTGTAGTGTGTGGTGTGGCTGTGTGTGCTGAGTTGCTGCGTGAGTGTGTGTGTATATATGTATATATATATATATATATATATATATATATATATATATATATATATATATATATATATATATATATACATGATATTCTCGTAATAGCTCAAGTTCTTGTAAAGGAACAAGAAATGAAGAGAAAAGACAGAGACGGAGGCAGGGAGATGGGGGAGATAGCTTCACTACTGCGTGTTCATTTCCAGAGCGGCTTACGTGTTTAGCAAAAACCAGATGTTTAAAAAGACAGATGTTTAAGCACTTACCGAATTATTGGCGTGTAAGAAGACAGGCAGTCAAGCATTTATTCTCATCTTATTGGGGTATCTAATTATCTAATTAGGAATATATAGATAGATAGATTGATAGGTAGGTAGATAGATATAGATAGATATAGATAGATAGATAGACAGGTAGATAGATAGATACATACATACATAGATACATAGATAAATATATAGATAGATAGATAGGTAGATAGATAGATAGACAGATAGATAGATAGACAGACAGGTAGATATATAAATAGATAGATAGGTAGGTAGGTAGGTAGACAGACAGAGAGCTAGATAGATATAAAACCAATACCTATATTTCTTGAAATTGCTGATGTTCGAAATAATAAGCCTTTTGGGTCATTCGGTTGACTTTCAAAATTCCTTCACTAGTTGCAGTGAAATAGACCGGTGAAATTGCTGTTCTCGAAGGTGTAAAAAATAATAATAATAAAACAAAATAAAACAAGAAAGGCTTTTTTATTGTATTTATTGTGCAATTTGTTGATGTTTTGTCTATATATTCTTGAGCAGGAGCGTAGACGCCAAGTCTCTGTTTTCCTTTTGGAGGTTTTGATCGAACCGAATGCTGTCGCCGGAGCAGGTGCTGAAGATGGCACAGGTGATAGTACCGAAGCAGACACTGAAGCAGGTGTCGAAGCAGTCGCTGAAGCAGACGGTGAAGCAGACGGTGAAGCAGTCGGCTGAAGCAGACGGTGAAGCAGACGGTGAAGATGAGTGGGTGTTAATACTGAAACAGACACCGAAGCAGGTGTCGAAGCAGACTCTGAAGCAGGTACGGAAGCAGACGTTGAAGATGGGCGGGTGTTGTGTTAATACCGAAGCAGACACTGAAACAGGTGCTGAAGCAGGTACTGAAGCAGACACTGAAACGTTGCAGAAGCGAGCGCTGGCTGGGCAATGAGGCAGATCAGGCTAAGCTGTACAGAGTATTGCTGAAGTGGTTTTCTCAGAATGTGCAGAAGGTTTTAGAGGGGCGTTTGTCGTGGATCACATATCCTTTGCATTGAGTTTTGGGGAATAATTCTATTTAAGCGTTGTAGAAGGAATGAAGTTTTAGAGGAAAGTAAATGAAATAAAAAAAACTTGGTCTTTGATTATTTCCATTGCATTTCCTCTGCCATTTTTTTTTTGGGGGGGGAACATACTATATTTATTAACATTGTATTCAGTTCAGTTGACTCAAGTTGAATTTCTCTAGGTAAAAAAAGGAACTGACTTTGAAGATTAACAGATATCCGGGAATTCTTTGATTGTCTTCTTCAGTGAAAAATTAAATTCAGACTGGAGGAAGATGGTAGTTACGCATTGAAAAATATCATCCTGGGGAATATTGAATGTGCATCGCGTGATATATTTGTTTCTTGCTTGGTATCAACTTTGCAACATTGGTAATGGATCTAATACGTGTTTTATTTATTGACTTTTCTTTGTTTGTTTGTTTAATTATCTTATTTTATTCTAATTTTTTTACTTGTTTTTGTATTATTGTTTTTATTTATTTTTCATATATTTTCACGTTTTCTTTCTTTCTTTCTTTCATTCTTTCTTTCTTTTCTGTTGTGTCATATTTTCAAGATCTTTTTTATTTTTTTTTTCCTAATATATTAGACCTATTATTTACTTTTAAGATTATGTGTTTTTTAACAGGTTTGATCTTTTTTTCCCGTGATATATATGATGACATTTTAAGACTTTTAAGCTTCTTAATATCGATTAGGAAACTTTTTCATTCCGATATCTCCTGGGCTATCATCATCATCACTATCATTATTATTATTATTATCATTATTATCAATAATATTATCATTATTATCATTATTATTATCATCATTATTATTATTATTACTACTACTACTACTACTACTACTACTACTACTATTATCATTATCATTAATATTATCATTATTATTATCACTATTATTTTTACCATCATCATTGATATTATTACTATCATTATTATTTTTTGCTGTTGGGTATTGGTATGTCTGATCAGTTTCTATTTCTGTTATTTTCAGGTATTCGATCAGCCGTAACCTTCGACCTTTTTTCAGTTAGAGAGGTCATTATTCGATCCAAGGTTTTGCTCCGTGTATTCTAGGTCACAGAGGGGAGGGAGGAAGAGGAGTGAGAGAGAGAGAGAGAGAGAGAGAGAGAGAGAGAGAGAGAGAGAGAGAGAGAGGGGGGGGGGGAGATAGATAGATAGATAGATAGATAGATAGATAGAGAGAGAGAGAGAGAGAGAGAGAAAGAAAAAAAATAGAAAGAGAGAGAGAGAGAGAAAAAGAGCGAGAGAGAGAGAGAAAGAGAACGAGAAAGAGCGAGAGAGAGAGAGGAAGAAAGAAAAAGAGAAAGACACACAAACACAAACAAATACACACGCAACTAGAAACCAACACACGTAAGGTGGGAGGAAAAGAAGAAAAAAAGAAGAAAGTAAAGTAGAAGAAGAAAAAAGAAAAAGAGAAAATGAGAAGAAGGAGGAGAAGAAGCAAAAGAAAAAGAAGAAAGAGAAGAAGAAGAAAAAGAACAAGAACAAGAAGAAAAAGAGGAAAAGAAAAGGAAAAGCAAGAACAAGAAGAAGAAGAAGAAGAATAGAAAAACAAGAAGAGAAAGACAACAAGAAAAAGAAGAAGAAGAACAACAAGAAAAAGAAGAAGAAGAAGAAGAAAAAGAAAGAAGAAGAAGAAAAAAGAAAAAGAAGAAGAAAAGAAGAAGAAGAGGAAGAAGAAGAAGAAGAAGAAGAAGAAGAAGAAGGGTTAAGATGAAGCCACCCGCCCTCTTATCTCGATCCAAACCTGTAAAGGAACTATATCAAGTTTATTCTCGTACTCGACCAGGAATTCCTGTGCGTTCGAGGTCCTTCTTACGGAGCAGCTTGGAATGTCTCCGAGGGGGATGTCTGTTTATGGTGCCTTGCTTAAAAAAAGAAAAAAAAAAATGGAGTGTAAGGGTTAGTGTTTCTTCTTGTTTTGTTTTGTTTTCTCGCTCGATCTCTTTCTTGCTTTGTTTTATGTTGGTTTGTTGGTTTGTCTGTGTTTCTGTGGTTGTTATCTGTTTGTTTTTCTTTTCTTTTTCTCTTTTTCTTTCTCTTTTTCTTTCTCTTTCTTTTTCTCTCTGTCTTTCTCTTTCTCTCTCTTCTCTTTCTCTTTCTCTCTTTCTCTCTCTCTCTCTCTCTCTCTCTCTCTCTCTCTCTCTCTCTCTCTCTCGTAATTTATTTATCCATTCATTTATTTATCTATCTATCTATCTATTTGTCCATCTATCAATTTGCTTATTAATATATAGAATCACTAGTTTACATATCAGTCTCACATTTTGATTAAATAATAATTTAGTTTTGTTCTTTTTTATCCTATGATAAATTCGTAGACTGGATGTAAATTGACGCAGAGTAGCTGGAGTTGATTTAGTAGTGGATGGAAGAGAGTGAGAGAGAGGGGGGAGAGGGAGAAGGAGGGAGGGAGAGGGAGAAGGAGGGAGGGAGAGGGAGAGGGAGAGGGAGAAGGAGGGAGAGAGAGAGAGAGAGAGAAAGAGAGAGAGAGAGAGAGAGAGAAAGAGAGAGAGAGAGAGAGAGAGAGAGAGAGAGAGAGAGAGAGAGAGAGAGAGAGAGGCAGACAGATAAACAGACAGTTAGACAGACATACAGACAGACAGAGAAACAGACACACAAACAGATAGACCTAAAGAAATAAACATAAAAAAAAGAAAACATAGACAAAGGAAGAAAAATAAGAGAAAAACAGAAAAAACGAAATAATAACACAAAAAGGATTTTACAGAACAGCGAATGACCAATGCTCGTGATACACATACTTACGAAATACAAGGCTGTTTTACCTCCCAACATCACACATTCCTTCTTTCCAACACGAACGCAAGGACATGCAACCCCCCCCCCCCATCACCTTCTTGCAACATCTGTTCTCGGTCGTGTACTTTTCTGTCACTTCTCTGGTGTTCTTCTTGTTCTGTGCAATATTCTGTGCAATAATATACAATATTCCCGTTTCTTTTTTTTCTTTCTTTCTCTTTCTTTTAACTTATTCTTGTAAATCTATTGTGTTTTGCTCAACTCTGATATCTTTTTAAATTTCTCACTGTATGTACACCATTATCTATATCGTTCACTGATTATATACATAGTTTTCATTCATCTGTGCTCCAATTTTCCCTTTCACATTGAATAAGAGAGGAAAAGTAAGATTAAATTTAACAAGATTTAATCGATCGTGAATAAAGTCACTTATTACAGAGCGAGGTCACACGCATATATGGCAAGGCAAAACTAGTTTACTAACAGATAAGCAGCAGCTGATAGCACACACAACCCTTTCTCTTGACAGCAGGTTAAGTTGTTGCGAGATTTAACTGCTTAGTAAAATTGCGGTATTTTGGCAGTCTGCTGCGTGAAAGAGACCTCAGGTTAGGAAGAAAAAGGTAGAAAAATGCCGTTTAGATTTTTTTTTTTTTTAAGCCACAAATCAGAGGAAGGAGATGGTGATGATGATGAGGAGGAGGAGGATAACGAAGATGAATAAAATAAGAAGAGGAAGAAGAAAAGAAGAAGAAGAAGGGGAAGAGGAGGAGGAAGAAACGGAAGAAGAAGAAAAAGAAGAAGAAGAAGAAAACGAAGAAAAACAAAACGAAGAAGAAAGAAAAACAAACAAAAACAAAAAAATAAATAAACAAATAATCTTAAAGAATAACAGAAAACAACACTAACAACAACAACAACAAGAAAACAGCCAAACGGCCGAGGACAGAAGCCTCGCCGACGCGATCGTGGGCACCAAACCCCAACCACAAGCCAAGTGCAAACTCGCCTCAAATTGGCATGACACTTGCCTCCAGATCGCCCAGATAACAGGGCCTCGAATCCGATAGTGCCAACGGCGCTGAGGCCTTCGAGACTACGTGGCCCTGCAAATGAGCACGTAGACGAGAGGAAAAAAAAGGAGGAAAAAAAAGGGGGGGGGGGAGAAGGAGGGAGAGGGGTAGAGGAGGTGGGGAGGTAGGGGGAGGGGGGAGAAGGGGGGAGGGAAGGGGAGGTAGGAGGGAGAAGGGAAAGGGGGAGGGAGAAGGGAGGGGGAGGTAGGAGGAAAAGGAAGGAGGAGCGGGAGGAGAGAGGAAGGATAGGAGGAGAAGAAGGAGGAGATGGAAGAAGGGAAGAGGAGGAGGAGAAGAAGAAAAGGAAGAAGCTGGAGGGGGAGGAGGAGGAGGAGAGGAAGATGAAGAAGAAGAAAAGGAGAGAAAAAAATAATAAGGATGAAGGGAAGGAGAAGACGTAGAAGATAAAGGGGAAGAAACAACAACAATAATAAAATGAATTCAAGTCCAATTTAAGGTAGTTGCATCTTTTTCAAAATTTACGAGAAAAAAAAAGAAAAAAAAAACAGATCATATACAACCAAAACAATTTGAAAAAACAATTTGATAATAATAATAATAATAATAATAATAATAATAATAATAATAATAATAATAATAATAATGATAATAACAATAATAATAATAATAATAATAATAATAAACAGTGAATTTTCTTACAGATAAACATTATCTTTCATTAAGAGTCACTTATCACTTGTCGCAATATAAAATGAAAACACTGTATTTGTAAGTAAACGATGATTCTCTTTTAGACTAAAAAAATCCTGCTTTTGTTAAGTGCTTTTACACGAAAATGTTCTTTGGTGTGTTATGGTTTCGACAAGATTTTGATAATTTTACTCGTACCTGTAAATAATTCTGTTCAAGTTCTTCTATCTCGACGCTAACAAAGAAAAGAGAAAATAGTGATGGTGATGATGAGGAGGAAAATAACAATCATCATCCTTATGATAATGATAATAATAATGGTGATCATTTTGATTTTCTTTTAAATATAAGAATAATAAAAACAATGATAATGATAAAAATAAAAATAATAATAATAACAATAGCAACAACAACAACAATAATAATAATAGATAATGATAATAATATTAATAACAATAATAGTAATAATAATAATAATAATGTTGATAACAATAATAGTAATAATAATATGACAACAATAATACTAAGAATAAGAACAAAAACAAGAAAAAAAACAAGAATAAGAACAAAAACAAGAACAAGAACAAGAATAAGAACAAGAACACAACAACAACAACAACAACAACAATAACAACAGATAATAACAAACAAAAAAATCGAGGCCCCAAACTCATCTCAGCGGCGGTCCGCTTTCAAGCTTATGATCGAGATTTTTACCTCCATCTCCGTGATTTAGCAAGGGGAGTCACCCCCACTGGACGGCACATTACAGTACAGGCGAGTAACGAGCTGAATGCAAAAGGAGAGGTGCATGAAATCCCCTTGTAAAACGCTATCCACATGCTACTCGTACATTGTACTATGATATACCCCTGTGCATTTGGCATTAATCCTCCCAGTTGGTGAGGGTTAATGTGCAGTTTTGCCGCTGGGAGATAGTTTATTTAACGACAGATATATGATAAGCTTACCATAAATTAGGTGCTTTTTTGCCTAATCGTTGTTGCTTTGGTAACAACAAATGAATTCGACCTTATGGAGACTGGTATTTGGGGTGATGAAATGCTAGAGAGAGGGAGAACGGGTGAGTGAGAAGAGAACGAAGGGAAGGGAGGGAAGGAAGGAGGGAAGGGGGGAAGGAGGGAGAAAGGGAGGGAAAGGGTGAAAGAGAGAGAGAGAAAAAGAAGGAGAGAGAGAGGAAAGAGAGAGAAAGAGAGAGAGAGAGAAAAAAAAAAGAGAGAGAGAGAAGAGGGAGAGAGAAACATACAAACTGACAGGCAGACATATACAGAGAGACAAAACATCCATATATACAGAAAAACGGACAGACAAACAAGCAGATAAAAACAGATAAAACAAACGTACATAAGGAAAGAAATGAAAACAGAAAGACAGAAGCTAAAAAAAAGACAAAAAAAAAATCGCACGTATATTAATTTCAACTTTGCGACCTGCTATGACCGCCGACCTGCTACCCTGTCGCGTATAGCAGGTGGTTGCAAGGAGGAGGAAGAGATAGAGGGGGGGGAGGAGGGAGAGGAGTGAGGAGGAAGAGAGAGAAAAAGGGGGGGAGGGGGAGAGGAGTGAGGGGGGAGAGGGGGGAGGAGAGAGGGAGGGGAGAGGAGTGAGGGGGGTGAGGAGAGAGGGTGAGAGGAAAGGTTCCTTTAAAAAAAAAAGTTGAAATTGGGGTTCCTATAACCACTTTTTACCGACCGTCAGGCAAATAGAAGCTCGGGCAAAATCGTAAACCACGGGAGGTCGAAAAATTGTTTCTCATCTCCTTTCACGAACGATATCGTCATTTCACAGTCAGGCATTTTCACTCGTCACGCAAACCGCCACTAATGAGAGACATAGACCTAATCAATATATTATCTTTTCTTCTTCTTCTTCTTCTTTTCTTCTTTATCTCGCTTTCCCTGCACTTATTTTTATTGGCGATTATGATACCGAGGGCACAAAAACTCGCCTAATAAACAGAGAGGTTTATTGTCAGGAGTGAAACAATATTTTGACACCTCCGGCCAAAGCCCTTGAACTGTTGAGTTTATTTCAATAAACCACTGAATTTACAATGCTTCTTTTTTATATCAAAGGTGATTGCAATTTCAAAAGTACTTATTGCATGGAGGGAAGAATTGAGAGAGAGAATGAGAGAGAGAGAGAGAGAGAGAGAGAGAGAGAGAGAGAGAGAGAGAGAGAGAGAGAGAGAGAGAGAGAGAGAGAGAGAGAGAGAGAGAAGAGACAGAGAGAGAGAGAGGGAGAGAGAGAGAGAGAGAGAGAGACAGACAGACAGAGAGAGAGAAAGACAGACAGACAGACAAACAGACAGACAGACAGACAGACAGAGTATACTTTCTAAGACGAATTACGAATCGATAAATGAGAGAGAGAGAAAATAACGTCGGTGCAACGTTGCTTTCGTCACTCTCCACGAGGACAAAATATCTTGTGCTCAGAGCTAGTTGAATGTTTTGGAATGTCGAGGATACTATACATTTGGGATTCATAGACGCATAGAGGGAAAATTTCGCTTTCAATTCTAGGATGAGGGTCATGGGAGCTCCTTCCTTACTTGTGACGCAGTCCAACTTATTCTTTCAATATCTCTTCCTTCTCTCTCTCTTTCTCTCTCTCTCTCTCTCTCTCTCTCTCTCTCTCTCTCTCTCTCTCTCTCTATTCTCTCCTCTCTCTCTCTCATCCTCTCTCTCTCTCCCCCTCTCTTTCCCCCTTCCCCTTCTCTGTTAGCTCTCTCTCTCTCTTCCCTCTTCTCCTCTCTCTTTTCCTCTCTTTCTTCTTTTTTTCTTTTCTCCTCTCTCTTTTCTCTCTCTCTCGCTCTCCCCTTTTCTCTTTTCTCTTTTTTCTCCCCCCCCTTCCTCCCCCCCTCTCCCCAAACCCCTTCTTTTGGGCCAGGGCCCAAAGAGTCGCAAGAAAACCAAAATTTTCGCTGTAGGGGGGAAGGAGAGGGAAAGGAGGGGAGGGGGGGGGGAAGGGGGGGAGGGAGGGGGGGGAGGGAAAGGGGGGGGAAAAAAGAAGCCAGGAAGGAGGGAAGGAGGAAAGGGGGGGGAGGAAGGGGGGGGGACGGGAGGGGGAGGGGGAGGGGGAAAGCGGGAAAGAGGGGGAAGGAGAGAGGAGAGAAAGGAGGGAGCGGGTCAGAAGTGACAATAACATTCTTTAAAAAGGGGAAAATTTCAACCCCCTTCAATTTTCTCTATATCTTTTCTCCTTTCTCACATTTTCCTCTTTTAGCTTTCTACAACCTGTCCTGTGCTTTCCCAAACACCTCTTCCCCGTTGCTTTCTCTCGTCCGCTGTTGCTATGCTTGCATCGTGCAAACATATCTTTGGTTTTTGAAAACCCGTACGCTAAAAACCCTTTCGTGTTGAAAAATTTATTGTGATTGCCTCTTTAATTTTAAAACAATAGTAAAAAGGTGAGTTTTGGGTTTGTTTTTAAAAAAGGGAGGAGGAAAAAGGATGGAGAGGAAGAGAAGAGGTCTTAATAAAAGGGGGGAGATAAAAATAGATAAGATAGAAAATTTAGGATAGTTGGGTAATGGGTGGGTTGATAGAGGGGAGGGAGGGAGGGAGGGAGAGAGAGAGAAAAAAAAAAAAGAGAGGGGGAGAGGGGAAGAGAGAGAGGGGGGAGGGGGAAGAGAGAGGGGGAAGAAGAGGAAAAAGAGGAGAGGTTTGGAGAGGGAGGAAGAGACGCGGGGGAGAGATGGAGCAAAGGAGAGGGGGGTGGAGGAGAGAGACGAAAAAGGGGGAGAAGAGAGAGGAGGGGGAGGGGAGAAAAAGGGGAGAGGGGGAGGAGAGAAGAGAGGAGAGGAGAAAAGAGAGAGAGAGGAGGGGAAGGGGAGGAGAGAGGGAGAGGAAAGAGGAGAGAGAGAAAGAGAGAAGAGAGAGAGGAGAAAAAATTTTTGGGGGAAGAGGAGAAAGAGGGGGGAAAGGAGAGAGAGGAGAGAAAAGAGGAGAGAGGGAGACAAAAGGGGAGGAAAGAGAGGGAGAGAGAGAGAGGGGGAAAAGAGAGAGGAGGAAAGAGAGGGAGGAGGGGGGGGGGGGGGGAGAAAAAAGAGGGGGGAAAAAGAGAAAGAGAGAAAAGAGAGAGAGAGAGAGAGAAGAGAGAGGAGAGGGGGAGGAGAGGAGGGGGAGAGGGGAGAGAGAGAGAGAGAGAAAAGGAGGAGGGGGGGAGGGGGGGAAAAAGAGAGAGAGAGAGGGGAGGAAAAGTAAAAGAGGGGAAGGGGAGGGGGAGGGAGAGAGAAGAAGAGGAAAAGGAGGGAGAGAGAGAGAGAGAGGAGAGAGGAGAGAAAAGAGAGAGAGGAGGGGAAGAGAGAGAGGAGGGGAGGAGGAAAAATTAGAGAGAAGGAGAGAGGAAGAGAGACGGAGAGGAGGAGAGGAAGAGGGAGAGAGAGAGAGGCCGAGAGGGAGGGAAAAAAAGGGAAGAAAAAGAGGAGGGGAAAAGGAGAGGAGGGGTTGGAGAGAGAGGAGAGAGAGAGAGGGAAGAGGAACGGGGAGAGAGAGGGGGAGAGAGAGAGAGGAGGAGGAGGGGGAGAGACGAGGGGGAAAAGAGAGGCGGACGAGACAGAAAGAAAGACAAAAGCCAGACAGAGAGACAGAAGGGGACAGACATAAGACAAAAAAGAGAAAGTGAGAGAGAAAAAGAGAGACGGGGAAAAACGGACAGGGAACTATATAACGAAAGGGAATAAAAAGGGAAAAACAAACCCCAAAGGGAAAAAAACAGCTTTATGGCTTCGTAAGTCGGGAATCGTCCGGGGGAAAATATATGTTTTCGAAATCCCCTCTGCAAAAATTTGCAAAACCTTTTAGGAAAGCAATTAGGGGTTCCAGAGAGATTATTTTTCCAAAAAAACATCTTCGATTTTTCACAAAGCCTACTATTATAAAATTTTTCGTTATGGGTTAAATAGTAGGGTTTGAATTTTAGAAAAATTAAAAACTAAAGAAAAAGCATAGCAAGGTGGTATAATTTCGAATAAAATACTTCCATTATTGCTATACACCATATTGCCCCATTACTTGCCTCGTTACATCAGTATATAATCAAAACAATGTACTCTGATCATTGCAAGTGCAACGCCCATTGCCCACATGAGGGAGTTTGCAATCGATATTTACCTTTACTGTGTCTTGCGATTGTCTTTTGCAAGTGACCATTGGCTCTTGATTGAAATCCTTCTGTAGATCTGCTATGAACAGTGCCATTGCTTTCCATTAGCGAGATGTCGGGGCAATTTGGGTTTGGGTGAATTTTAAGTTAAAAAAAAAGGTTTTTAGATTTGGGGTCGCGATTTTTTTTTTTTTTTACATAATATATAAAATATATATATATATTTTATATATTATATTTTTTTTTCAAAAAAGTTTTCGTTTTAAAATTTTTTTCTTTTTTATATATATTTTATAAAATATATATATATATTAAATATATATATTTTTAAATTATAAAATATATATAAAAAATAAAAAATAAAATATAGGTTTTCTATAAATAAATGTAAAAATATATAATATATATATATATATATATATTAAAAAAAGATTATTTTAAAAAAAGTATATATTATATATAAAAACATATGTAAAATAAAATTTATTATTGGGGTTGTTTTTGTTATTATTTTAAATTTTTTTAAAAATTTTTTTTTTTTTTTAAAAAAAAAAAAAACTTGGGTTTTTTTTTTGTTTTTTTTTTGGTTTGGTGTTTTGTGGTGTTGTGTTTGGTGTGTTTTGTGTGTGTGTTTGGTGTGTGGGGGTGTTTTTGTGTGTGTGTGTAAATTTCCCGTGATAAAAATTTTCCTTTTTTACACGGGTTCAGCATTAAATTCCTGACAGTAATATATTTTCAAAAAAAAATTATTTAATGAAAAAATTTTGACCCAAACCCGGGGTGTTTTTTCTCTCCCAATTTTTTTCCATATTATCAAAACCCGTTTTTCCGTTTCCCCAAAAAACCCCCACCGGAAAAAAATCGTTATCCAAAAAAAAAAGCTATTATACCTGATTTTTTAAAACAAAATTTCTAAAAAAAAATTGCGGTAATGTCCCTTTAAGCTTACCCACTTTACAAAGGTCCATTTTTTTTTTTTTTTTTTTTTTTTTTTTTTTTTTAATGGACAGGACTGCAAACATTACTTTCTCATATATATTGGTAGTAATGTGAACATATTTCTTAGCAGCGTTTCTCTGACAATTATCTTGAAATCCACTTACCACTGTTGTCGCAAAAAAAAAAAAAAAAAAAAAAAAAAAATAAATTAAAAAATAAAAAAATTTTTTTAAAAAAAAAAGGGAATTTTTTTTTTTTTTTTTAAAGAAAAAAAAAAAAAATTGAAAAAACTGCCGATTTAAAAATTTTGGTTTTAAAAAGAAGTATGCAAAAGATTTGTGAACAGTAGCACAGTAAGCTTGTTTATTTGAATATAATTTAGTAATTAAATATCTATATATTGAATCTACTTTTTTTCCATTCTCTCTCTTTTTCTTCTTTCTCCCTCTTTCTCTTTTTCTTCATCTTTGCTTCTCTATTTCTTTTTCTTTCTCCTCTTCTTCCTCTACAGTTCTATCATTTACTTCTTCCCCTTCCTCTTCCTCGTCTTCTTTTTCCTTTTATTTTTTCTTTCTCTTTTTTTTTTTTTCCCCTTTCCTTTCTCCCCCCTTTCTTTTTTTTCCCCTTTTTTGTTCCCTCTTCCCCTTTTCCCCCCCTTCCCTTTTTCCCCCCTTTTCCTTCCCTTTTTTTCCTTTTTTTTTTCCCCTTTCCCTTTTTTCCCTTTCCCTCCCCCCCCCCCCCCCCCCCTTTTCCTTTTCCCCTTTTGTTTTAATTTCTTTTCCCCCCTTCTTTTTTTTCTTTTTTTCTCCAATTTTTTAAATTTAAAAAAAAATTCCTTTTTTTTTCCATAATTTTCCTTTAAAATACCCTTCCTTCCTTCCCCCCGGGCCGGGGGATAAAAAAAGGGGGGGGGGGGGGGGGGGGGGGCCTTGGGGAAAAAAAAGGGGGTTTGGGGAAATTCTTGGGGGGGGCCCTTAAAAAAAAACAACAAAAGGGTTAAAAGGGGAAGAGTTTTAGAAGGAAAAATTTAAAAAAAATTTGGGGGGGGGGGGGGGGGGGCCAAAAAAAAAAAAAAAAAAAAACAAAGGGGGGGGTTAAAAAAAGGGGGGGGGGGGGGGGGGGGGGGGGGCGGGGGGGGGGGGGGTAAAAGAAAAAAAAAATGGAAGAAAAAAAATTTTACTAAAAAATTAAAAAAAAAAAAAAAAAAAACGGGGGGTGGGGGGGGGGGGCGGGGGGGGGGGGGGTGCTTTAGTTTTATTTTTTCCCCCCCAACCCCTTTTTAGAAATTTTTTAATTTGTCCCAAAAGAAAAAAAGGGAAAAATATTTAATATATCATATATATTTTTTTAAAATTTATCTTTTTGGCTTTCCCCTCTCTCTCTCTCTCTCTCTCTCTCTCTCTCCCTTTTCCTCTCCCCTCTCTCCCTCTTTTTCCTCTCTTCTCTCTCTCTCCTCCCCCCGCTTCCCTTTTTTCCCCTTTTTTTTTTTTACTTTTCCCCTCTCTCTCTCTCTCTCTTTTCTCTCTCTCCCCTCCCCTCCCCTCTTTTTGACTATTTTTTATTAGCATTTCTTTTTTAAAATTTTCTTTTTGGGGTTTTTAAATCTAAAAACCCTTAATATTTTGTTATTATATGGGGTTTAAATTGGGTTTTATGGGATTCTTTTCCCAAATTTTTCTCTTTTCTCCTTCCATATTTTTTTTTTTTTTTCTTTTCTATTTTCCATTTTTAGTTTTTTTCTTTTTTTTCTCTTCCAATATTTTTTTTTCTTTTTTATCTCTTTTCCAATTTTTAGTTTCCCTTTTCCCTTTTTCTATACCCCCATTTTTGGGTTTTTTTTCTTTCCCTCTTATTCCATTTTTTTTTCTCCCCTTTCTCTCTTCCTTTGGTTTTTTTTCAATTCCCCTCCCCTTTCCCCCTTCTTTTTTTCTTTTTCCCTTTCTTTTCCCCAATTTTTTTTTTTTCTTTCCTTTTTTTATTTTTTCCTTTTTAAAATTTCCGGGAAAATACGGGGGAAACTTGGAAAAAACCAGAGAGGAGGAAAACCCCAAATTCAAGCATTCCCGGTTTGCGGAGGAAATTTAATCTGGGGAGGGGGTGGGGGGGGGTCAGGCGGCGGGCTTAAGTAAAGGTTTGGTCCCTTATTTCCGTTCCCCGGTCTTGCGCTTTTATTCCCCTTTGTTTTCTCGTTCCCCCCTTTTTTCGGGGGGTTCTCGCTGTTCCCGGTGGTTTTTGGAGGAAGGGAAAACTTAGGAAAAAAAATTTTATAGGAGAAAAGAAAAATTAGAAAAGGGAAAAAGGGAAAAATAATTGGGAGTTTTTAAAGTTATTAAAATAAATTTTAAAAGGAAAAGTTGGATTTTGGTTAGAGAGTTTAAGGTATGGGGAATATTTATATAGAAATAGAATATTTAATTATTTAGAATAGAGATATTTTGATTATTTTATTTTTCCCCCCCCCCCCCCATATATATATATATATAGATATATAATAAAATATTTTAAAAGTATATAAAATTATAAAATAAAAAATAATATATATATAATGTATATTATGGGTAATATTTATTTATGTTATACCCAAAAACCCGTTTTTTTTTCCGTCCCCCCCATGATCTAACCCTTTTAAAATTTTGGATCAGAATTCCCTCGTATTTCCGCCGTCGATCTTCATCTTCTGGAACTTATGACGCCAATTCGTCGGGATGAGATTTTGTCCTTATTATCTCATTTTTCTTTCTTCATTTTTTTTTTCTTTCTTTCTTTCTCTCTCTTTCATTAATTCTACCAATAATTCTTTTCTTTTCCTCATGATTTTTCCCTTAAGTTTCGTTGATAAATTTTCTCATAATGTAATGGTCTTCTCTTTGGAATATTTTGTTCAAAAATGTTAACTCGAATTAGGGAGATTTACTGCATATATGCGCAAATTAATCAATAAATGGGTAGATAGGTAAACAGAAAAATAAATAGATGAATGAATAAATCAATGAATAAGTAAGGAAAGAAACAAATGAATGAGGAAAGTTACTAAATGAATAAACAAATTCACAAATCTCCCTCTCTCTCTCTCTCTCTCGCTCTCTCTCTCTCTCTCTCTCTCTCTCTCTCCCTCTCTCCTCCTCTCTCCTCTTCCCCTCCTCTCTCTCTCTCCCCTCTTCTCATCTTCCCTCTCCCTCCCTTTATCCCACTCCTCCCTCCCTCCCACTCCCCCTCCCTCCCTCCTTCCCCCCCCCCCCCCCCTGTGTCTTCTTGATCTCGAGCGACCCCGACACCACCAGTGCTTTTCCCTCCTTCTCCCTGTGTTTATCTCAGGCTTGCACAAGTTTTTCCATCCCGGCCTTGCTGATCAGGTTAAAGGAAAGTTCCTGCGGTGTCGGGGTTAGGGAAGGTGTGTGTGGGGGGGGGGGAAGGTGTGTGTGGGGGGGAAGGCGTGTGGGGAAGAAGGGGAGGAGGAGGGGGGGGGAAGGGGGGAAGGGATTGGGGAGGGTGTGTGTGTGGGGAAGAGGAAGGGGTGGGGGGGGGGAGAAGGGGGGGAGGGGGGGAAAGGGGGAGAAAGGGGGGAGGGAGGGGAGGGGGGGAATGCGGGGAGGGTTGGGGGAGGTGTGGTGTGGGAGGAGGGAATGGGGGGAAGGAAAGAGGGGGTGTGGGGAGAGGGGGGGGGAAGGAAGGGGAGCGAGGGAAGGAGAGAAGGAGGAAAGGGGGAACCCACAAGGGGGGTGTTGGAGAAGGGGAAGAGGGAGGTGTAGGGAGGGGGAAGAAGGAACACTAAAGAGATGAAGGGGTGTTGGAGAAGGGAAGACCTGGTGTCTGGGGAGAGGGAAAGGAGTGTTGGGGAGGGGGGGAAGGAGTGTTGGGGAGGGGGGGAAGGAGTGTTGGGGAGGGGGGGAAGGGCACCTGGGGAGGGGGAGTCTTGTGTTCCGAGGTTTGGTGCTTGTTCGGCTTGTATACCACTTGCTGCGGCGATATCAGATCGTGGCTGATGAGGGGGGGGGGAGGGAGGGAGGGAGAGGGAGAGAGGCAGAGGGAGAAGGAGAGGGAAGGGAGAGGAAGAGGGAGAGAGAGAGAAAGAAGAAGAGGGAAAGAGAGACAGAAACAGAGAGAGAAACAGAGAGTGCAACAGAGACAAAGAGAGAGAGAGAGAGAGAGAGAGAAGCAAACAGATCAGAGAGAGAGAGACAGACAGACGAGGAACAAACATCATTTCTTAAATTCTAATTCATTTTCCCTCCCGTTCCTCTTTATCTCACCCCCCCCCCCTATACCCAAAAACCCAAAATCGAATCGAATATTTATCTCGTTCTCACTATTCTACCCAAGATCAAAAAAAAGAAAAAAAAAAACCAAAACAATTAAAAAAACTCAAAATCCTCTTTTTTTCCCCAATAATAACCCCAGGACAAAGAGGAGACAGATAAAGCAAACGTAAAGAGAAACAAAAAAAAAAAAAACTGAAGAAAGTACTTGAGGGAAAACCTATCGTTCATCCGTACGTCTGGCAGCGGCGGTTTGTTTACCACGCAGGGAAAGGAAAGACTGAATTCATTAGGTTATTCTAATAAGGTCTAAAAAACAAATAAATAAATTTTAAAAAATCACTTTGATATTCTAAGAGCATAGGATAGAACATTCTAAGGAAGAGTATGCTTCGATTTTTTAACAAATGTTTATGTATATTTGCAAAAGAATAGAAAATGGAGTGAACGCGACTAATAAGAGGCTAATAAGCTTTTAACAATATATCAAAATTCAGCTCATGATCTCAGCAAAGGATCTTCCACAAAATACCAACAATAGAAAGAAGATAAAGAAGAAGAAGGAGAAGAAGATAAAGAGGAAGGAGGAGGAGGAGGAGGAGGAGGAGGAGGAGGGGAGGAGGAGGAGAAAAAAGGGAAGAAGAAAAAGAAGAAAAGGAAAAGAAAAAAGGGATAAAGGGAGAAAAGAAAGAAAGAAGAAAAAAAGGGAAAAAAGAGGGGAAGAAAAGGAGAAAAGAGAAGGGAAAAGAAAATAAAAAAAAGAAAAGGGGGGGGGAAAGAAAGAAGGAAGGGAAAAAAGGGCAAAAAGAAGATGATTTTAAAGTAGAACAAGAAGAAAGGAAAGAAAAAAGAATAATTAAAAAAAAAAGATGAAGAAAAAGAAGGAGAAGAAAAAAAAAAAAAAGAAAAAAAAAAATTACCCCATAGAGCCCCGCAAATCGCCCAAACAAAAAAAAAAAAAAAAAAAAAAAGAAAAAATAATAAAAATAAAAATAAAAAAAAAAATAATAAAAAAAAAATAATAAAATAAAAATAATAATATGATGATGAGATGGATGATGATGATGTGATGAGATAATATATTTTTGATGATGATGATGATTATAATATATATATAATTATAAAATCTCTGTTTCCAACTCTGAATCGTCTTCAAAAGAAGAAGAAGAAACCCTTTTGTCTTCTCTATTTAAAAAAGCAGTTTGCATTGCTCCCCTCTTCGGCGATCCCTTATCCATGGGTCTCTTTCCTCTTTTAGGTGCACCCCCCCCCCCTCCCTCTCTCACCCCCCCCCCCCCCCTTCTCATTCCTCTTCCCCCTTTTCCTCTCCCTCCTATCCCCTCTCTCATTCCCCGCCTCCTCTTCCCCTCTCCCTCTCTCCTCCCCCTTTCCCTATCCTCCCCTTTCTTTCCCTCCCCCCTCCCCCTTCCCCTCCCCTCGCTCACTCATCCCCCTCCCCCCCCCCCTCCCCCCTCCCCTCCCCCCCCATTCCCTACCTTCTCCCTCTCTTATCCCATCCCCCTCCTCCCCCTCCTTTCCCCCCCTCCCCCTCCCTCCCCCTCTCTCACTCCCCGTCGTTAAGCTTTTCCGCAACCGGGAACTCCAATCAGTATGGGGAAAAGAGCATAAAAAGGAGAGAGAGAGATAAAAAAAAAAATGATTTATGGGCCACTCGAAATTCGAAAGTTAGAATGATAAAGAAAATTCTAAAAACCGAGTTTAATGTTTCGCCTGCGCCCCGGCCCCGAACGCCCTCTGCATAGTAAACGCAGCGATAGATACAACGATGATTATGCAGACCATATTGCAAAGGGGCTCTTGCAATAAAAATCTCTTGATAAATGTCTCTGGCGTAGATAGTAAAGCCTCGAGCTTATGTAGAAACTAATGAGTCATCGATGAAGACGACCAAAAGGAGGCAGTAAAGAAACATAAAGACAGATTGCGAGAGTAATAAATAACCATTATCTTTATGTTTTCTGAGAAGGGTTATCCCCAAGGGCAAAAACGGCAAAAAAAAAAAGGGGAAACGCACAAAAAAAAGGAGGAAGAGGAGAGAAGAACGACAGATGATTTTTTTTTTAATGGAAGAAAAAAGGAAAAGGTAGAAAAAAAGAGAAGAAAGGAAATTAGAAAAAAAAAGAGGAGGAGGAGAG
>NC_051394.1:1797813-1807606 GCF_015228065.2 Penaeus monodon | reverse complement strand
GGGTGTGTGTGTGTGTGTGTGTGTGTGTGTGTGTGTGTGTGTGTGTCTGTATGTGTGTGTGTGTGTGTGATTCTGTATTGTGTTGCTATTTTATGGTCTACTGGTGCTAGTAGTAACAGTATTACCAGTAATAGTTGTAGTAGTAGGAGTAGTAGTAATATTAATATTAGTAGCAACAACAGCGGTAGTAGAAGTAGTCATAGTAGTAATATACTTGTTACCCTTATTGGCATCGTCATTAATCTCTGTACCTGTATTAATTCCATTTTTTTTTAGAGTAACCCTTTCTCCAAAAGTGCTAATCACCTTCACCATGATTTTTTTTTATTCATCAACACAAAACAGTACGTAACCTGTTTTGGGGTATTTTCAAGCACAGCTGGCTATTGAAACTGTTGAGGTAAATGTATTCAGTTCAGTCTGTATATCTGATTCTCTCTCTCTCTCTCTCTCTCTCTCTCTCTCTCTCTTCTCTCTCTCTCTCTCTCTCTCTCTCTCTCTCTCTCTCTCTCTATATCTATCTATCTATCTATCTATCTCTATCTCTCTCCCTGGATATACCTGCCTCTTGGTATATTCTCCTTCTCTCTTCGCCTCTTTTCTCTCTCTTTCCCTTTATTTTGTATTATCTGTGTACTCTTTTTTTTCTCTTCTCTGTTCTCTCTTTCTTTCAATTTTCAGTTCTCTTCGTTTTCATCTCTTCTCTCTCCTCTCCTCTTTTCTTCTATCTTCTCTCTCTTCCTACTTTCTTTTTTCTCTCTTCTCTTCTCATCTCTTTACTTTTTCCTCTCTATCTCTTCTTCTTGTTTCCTCTTTTCTTCTCTTCTCTTCCCTTCTCTTTGTTGTTGTTGTTGTTGTTTCTTTCTTTCCTTTTTTCTCCTCTTTTCTTTTTCTTATCCCTTCTCTTTTCTTCTCTTCTCTCTCCTTACTTCTCTTCTCTCTCTTCTCTTCTCTCTCTCCTCATTTCCCCTCTTGTCACTCTCTCTCTCTTTCTCTATCTCTCTCCTCTTATTTTCTCTTCTCGTTGCCTCTCTTCTCTTTTCACCTCTTCCATAAAATCTTCCTCTTTCCTTTGCTACAATTCCCCTTCTTCTCTTCCCCTTTATTCGTTTCTCTCATGACACCCTTTACCGTGATATGCCTGACGAATTCCCCAAAGCAGAAAAAGGCCGAGAATGAATGTTTTCACAATGCAAGAGGTGTATTTGACTTTTTTTTTCGATTATATCTTTGTCAGCAATACATACGTGGTTATTCTTTGTTCTGTTTATTCTTGTTTTTTATCTGTTTGTCACTGTCTTTCGTTGTCCCTGTCTCTTCGTCTCTCTCTCTCTCTCTCTTCTCTCTCTCTCTCTCTGTCTTTCTCTCTCTCTCTCTCTCTCTCTCCCTCTTTCCCTCTCTCTCTCTCTCCTCTCTCTCTCTCTTCTCTCTCTCTCTCTCTCTCTCTCCCTCCCTCCTCTCTCTCTCTATCTCTCTCTCTCTCTCTCTCTCTCCTCTCTTCTCCCTTCCTTCCTCCTCTCTCTCTTCTCTCTCTCTCTCTCTCTCTCTCTCTCTCTCTCACGTCAACTCATCCCTGATATATATGCTCAGTATTTTCTCTGACGTATGTCTTTCTGACGAAGACGTAATCGAAACCGATAAAATGCATCTCTTGTACTGTGAAGATATTCCTTCTCATTCACATATTTTTTCTACATTTGTCAGTATGAATACGGTTCAGATTTCCACACTTCATTCTCTTTACTCGTCACTTACTGTCCGTCTGAGTTGTGAGCTTTGAGGAGAATAAGGCAAGTGCGAAGAAAATGCTATAATTTCGCCCCCTCTCCTCTTTTTTTCTTTTTTTTTTGTACCTTTTATGTTTTTTCTCTCCTTTCGCAATGTCCATTCGCCTTGCAATCTTTTTTTTCCTCTCTCTCTCCTTTTCCCAGTGTCCATTCGCTTGCATTTTTTTTTTTCCTTTTCTTTTTTTGGAAATTCATATGAGGTCTTTGACGGACGGCCAAAGTGGACCGTAATTGTTGGCTTCAAACATGGCAATAACCTTCATTTTCGTTTTTTTTTTTTCCATAGTATAGTTTTCTCGTTGTTTCTATTTTTTTCTGTTTTTTCTACGTTTAGGAATGGTGGAGGATCATGATAACTTGCAAAAAGAAAAAAGAAAAAATATATATTATTAAGAAATTCTCTCTAATTCTAAATGTATTCTTATGACTACTAAAAAATCGATAAAAAAATAACATTAAGATAATAAGAAAAGACCTCATACCAAGAACAGTTTAGAGTGAGAATTTACATAAAATAAATTTACAAGCTGAAAGAAAAAAAAATGATAAAGTACATCGTGAAATTATAAAACAACCAACAAGCATTTTTTTTAAGACGGAAGCACTAATATCAGTTATAAAAGTAATAATAGAAAAAAAATATGAAATGATAACTACATTCTGATCACCAACAGCCTTATAAAAAAATGAGATGATAAGTAGTTAATAATAATAGGTAGTTAATAGGAAATAGGTAGTAATAGGCAGTAAAAATTGCTATCTCGGGTTAGTGGGAAAGAACCATAAATATCTGTGAGAGTCTGGAGGCTTGGAGCAACAAAAATGATGACATTTGTGTGTGTGTGTGTGTGTGTGTGTGTGTGTGTGTGTGTGTGTGTGTGTGTGTGTGTGTGTGTGTGTGTGTGTGTGTGTGTGTTTGTGTGAATGAGAGAGAGTGTGTGTATGTTCTATATCAATCTATAAATCTGTGATAATATTGCATATATATGTTGAACCAGTTTGATAAACACCAATGATGTTCTAACACATCGTCATAAAAAAAAAACAAATCACACACTACATGGAAAGATGTATTTATAGCAATATTTTTTGTTTTCAAGTTTATCTTTCCATCTCTCTATAACTACAGCTTACCAGGATCTCGTATGGATGGAAAATCATTTAATTCCTAATGCAACTATTTTTATTTGTGACAAGTTGAATTCTCAGGCATTTCTTGCATGTTTCAATCCAAGACGTGTTTTTCTTTATCGATTTTTATTGCATCTCGTTTATGGATTTCATGATAAGCGTTTTCTTTGTTTGTATACGCAAAGCAGGTGTCTGCTCGTAGAAATGCGTTTTATTTCGCTTTGGGAATTTTTCATTGTTTTGATGAGTACGCTGTGTGTGTGTGCGTGTGTGTGGTGTGTGTGTGTGTGTGTGTGTGTGTGGTGTGTGTGTGGTGTGTGTGTGTGTGTGTGTGTGTGTGTAATAGAGCAGGAGAGGAGTAGGGAATAGAGGAAGGGAGTGGGAGAGGAGGAGAGAGAAGGAAGAGAGAGAGGAGAGAGAGAGAGAGAGAGAAGAGAGAGGAGAGAGAGAGAGAGAGAGAGGAAGAGAGAGAGAAAGAGGAAGAGAGAGAGGTGAGGAGAGAGAGGTGAGGAGAGAGAGGAGAGAGGAGAGGAGAAAGGAGAGAGAGAGGGGAGGAGAGGAGAGGAGAGAGAGAGAGAGAGAGAGAGAGAGAGAGAGAGAGAGAGAGAGAGAGAAGAGGGACAAATATACACACATGCAAACACTAAATGCATTCGCTTGTTTTTTTAACACCTTTCCGCTTCTACATTCATACACACAAAATCCATTTTATAAATTTTTTCCTAACGCAAGGCTAACGAAGCACGCACCTGTAAACATTTTTTTAATTATCAAAATCGACCTTTTGTTGGAATTTTCCACTTCAACGTCACACAAGCGCATTATGCAAACACGAGACAATAGAATATATTACAGTGAATGCTTCTCCATAAGAATTACCACCAAATAAAAATCTCATAAAGTTAGTTATGCAGTGAAAAAAGACACTGTTTATATGCCCCGATAGAGCTAGGCATGTATGTTATAAATATATGTTTAAAGGACCTAACCAGCTTATACGGATTTATTACGGTTGGTGCTAAGGAGTCCAAGAAGTGCAAAGAAATAGAGGATTATGTTCCAAATATAATGGCGAGTCCTTGGCATTGTCTTAAAATTGAGTTCACTTTGCGTTATTCTGTTAGTAGATTTTTTGTTATATATGTATATATATATATATATATATATATATATATATATATATATATATATATATATATATATATATACCTAGTTAGACAGGTAGGTAGAATGATTGATTGATAGATTGATAGGCAGGTAGGTAGATAGGTAGGCAAGTCGGTAGGTAGATACATACTGTGTGTTTATATTTGTAATGCATAGACAGATAGATACTGTGTGTGTGTAGATAGATACATTTACAGACTTATTGGCCCGAGACCCCGAGTGAACCAATGGTATATAAAACCACACAGTAAACGCTTCTTTCATGTTTCGAATTATGATTCGAACACTCAAATAATGTGGCCCTTATTTCTGAGGTTATGGTTTTCAAATGATGATGGTGATGATAGCAATTATGATCTTAAGATGTGGAGAAAATAAACACTATAGGGGCGTAAAAGGTAAATTATTGAGAAATCTCTCCTGACAGGATTGTACGCACATTGCATCACTACCACTGGCGCTGTGTGCGTTGTGTGCGGTGTGTGCGGTGTGTGTGTGTGTGTGTGTGTGTGTGTGTGTGTGTGTGTGTGTGTGTGTGTGTGTGTGTGTGTGTGTGTGTGTGTGTGTGTGTGTTTTACGAGTAGGATTAACAAGGATTCGGCGATGATTTTGGTATTTGAAGGCGGAAGGATTCAGTATCAAAGAATGCTGTAAATTGAAAAAACAAGTTCCTTATGCTAATCCCTGACGCGACAGAGGTATGCTTACCGAAGCCATGTCTATTTCTTTTCTCGTTTTTCATTATTACTACTTTATTTATTTATTTTATGAGGCACATGTATATATGATGTTAGGAGAGAAAATTTGAAATGAATATTAATCAAAGCCAACGAAAAAGCCATTGAAGAAATTGGACTTAAGTTAACGAAGCAGTGTTTCGAATCAGCAACACCGTTTCGGAACACCTGGTGAACAGAAGGACTCGGCATTGACAAATTTATTCCAAGTTGCAGCACGATTTGTAAGTGAGGATCTGCTATAACTCGCTGTCAGTGTCAGCACCAACCGTTCTTGACTTTATCTCTTCCTGACGTTCAGAGTGTTCCTTTGTAAATATTCTTCGATTGGCCTTCTTTGCCGCACTACGATAGATTTTTTTATCCGCACCACGGCAGATTTATTATTCGCACCACAACACATTTCTTATCCACAACAAATATATATATATATATATAATATATATATATATATATATATATATATATATATATATATATGTTTGTGTGTGTGTGTGTGTGTGTGTGTATATTATATTATATTTATATTATATATATATATAAATATACATATTCTTATATATAATAATTCTCATAATATATAAATATTTATATATCTAATATATATATTATATATATATATATATTTATATATCAATATATATATATATATATACATATTCACACAGATTTCTTATCCGCTTCAAAAGATTTCATATCCGCACCACAACGATTTTCTTATCCGCACCACAACAGACTTTCGTATCCGCACAACAAAAGATTTCTTATTCGCACCACAGTGGATTTCTCATCAACACCACAAACATACATTTTCTTTCCACACCTCAATAGATTTCGTATCCGTTTTAAAAGACTTCTTATCCGCATCATAGCAGATATCCATATTCGGTTCCAGAATATTAATCCTGATTAAATCAAACTTCCTGTCTCTCTCCTTTCGCCTTGAGAAATATTAACACAACATCCCTACGCAATCTTATCATTCTTTAACAATAAAGACATTCGTTGAATTGTAGATGCCTTTTTATCGAAAAAATCCGTGATTCTTTTTTTTTGTGTGTGTGTATATTTTAGGATTTGAATAGTATATCACTGATGCACTAAATATATTTTTTTCCATGAAATAAATGCAATTTTGCGAGATATATGGTATGATAGATCTTATTCACATAATCCAAAATAATTTTCGAAGGGGCCTTCTGAAGCAAAGAAACGCTTTCGGAAACTATTTTCTTCTGCCAAATGTGGAATTAAATGTGGTCAAACAGACAATTACGTCCATGATTATTGTGTAAATAATACAGATAAATAGTTACACGAATGCAAGAAGAAACAGATATATCAATCAATAAACTCCGATTTTTTTTTTTTTTCAGATAACTATGCATTGAAACATATTGGAAATTCATATTATGCAAAACATTATAGTATTACAGACTCCTTATAAAAAAAAAATCAATTTAAAACCATCGCGTTAAACATTTTCACTTATACTCACTAAGTATCTTTTTTCACTCCTACGAGCCAATTTCTATTTAATAAATATTTACATATAAATTCACAGTAACATATCACCGAAGACCTTATTACACCAAGCTAGATATCTCCATAATTAGGTTACAGCATAGAGAGATATTAACCCGAGGCAGACAGAAGCAGCCGTGCTGATAATGACACTAATGACAAACGCACTGAATTTACTGACCATCGATGTGATAAGGCAAGAAAGGAGAAAGGAGGTTATTGATAAGAAACATCGATGGCAGATAAACGGGAAGCAACGTAGTGTCATCTTTATTCGGTTCCTTGACCTTTCCCAGAATTTAGGTGTGGTTTGTTGCTGTCTCTGATTTGTGGGTTTTTTTTGTTTTGTTTTGTTTTCTTGTTTCATTATTATTGTTATTTTTATTAATTCGCTCTTTCTCTCTCTCGCTCGCTTATTCGCTCACTCACTCTATCTGTAAATCTGTCTCTTGTGTGTGTGTGTGTGTGTTTTTGGTTTGGTTTTTCATCTATTCTCTCTCTCGCTCTCTCTCCCTCTCTCCCTTTTTCTCTATCTATCTATCTATCTACCTATCTATCTATCTATCTATCTATCTCTCACACTCACTCGCTTATTCGCTCACTCAATCTGTCAGTCTGACTCTCTCTTCTCTCTCTCTCTCTTCTCATCTCTGAATTTCTCCGTCACGTCTCTCTTTATGCTTACCATCCTATTTCTCTCGTGTATCCTCTCAGTCTCACGTCTTCCTCTACTACTCTCTCTCTCTTATCTCTCTCTCGAGCGTGTGTGTTGTTGTGTGTGTGTGTGTGTGTGTGTGTGTGTGTGTGTGTGTGTGTGTGTGTGTGTGTGTGTGTGTGTGCGTTCGCCTCCGTTCGACTTTCCTCCGTTCTCGTCGGTCGCTCACGGCAAGCACTGAGGCAGACAACAATAACAGATACCAGAGCCAGTTTTTTTATTCATAACACTAATTACTACTGGTTCCAAGCATTAATTACTGTCTCGTCAACATCGCCTCATTACTCTCTCTCTCTCTCTCTCTCTCTCTCTCTCTCTCATCCCTCCTTCTCCTTCCTCCCTCTCTCTCTTTCCCTCCCTCTCTCTCTTTCCCTCCCTCTCTCTCTTTCCCTCCCTCTCTCTCTTTCCCTCCCATCCTTCTCCCCTTATCCTCCCCACTAATATCCCCCTCTCCCCCTCTTTCCCCCGCCTCCCCCCTCAATACCCACCCCACTCCTCTCCTCCTCCTCCCTCAATCCCCACCTCTCTCCCCCAGTTCCTCCTCCACAACAGGTTTGTCGGAGGCGTCAACATTGCAATTACGTCCCTTGTTCCTTGGAGACCACGTGTTGAGTTGTTTGTGTCTCGTAATTGCTGTTCCTTTGGATATTTTCTTCTTGTTTATGTCTTTGCTTTGGCCATTTACTCATTCTGATCGTTTGCTTTCTGTTATTGATTTTTTTTCTTATTTATATATTTGTTGTTTTATTATTGTGGAAGAAAGGATCTCCTTTTTTTTTTCTCTCTCTCTCTCTTTTCTTTTTATTCATCTACTCAGTCCCTTACTCATTATCACGCGAGGAGGTATTTTATATAGTTTCTTGAAAGGAAATTGTATCTAGTTCTCTTATCTATCTATGTACCGTTTCTCATTACTGCAATCGTACTAGTCATGACTCCCATTAACGTGGATTCGCAAGATATCGTCACCAAAACAAGCAAAGCATCTTTACGCCACTTTAACAAACATACTTTCTATTCTAAATATAGTAACTACGAGTATGCAGTACCAAGCATACCAGAAGAAGATCTTATAATGGCGAAGCTTAGACATCACAGTCTCTTTCCGCACTTAGCGTTAAAAGGCATTAAAAGCTAAGGAAAAAAGTGACCATGTTCTCTATACTTTTTGCCTTTGGTATGACGGGGTATGTGGGTATAGATACCTTGATAGACAGCAAACAAGAGATAAGTAATTAGATGTGGTTTGTAGTTATCTCAGTTTCCCTTCACTTTTTATCAAATTGTGTCCATATATATATATATATATATATATATATATATATATATATATATATATATATATATATATATATTATATATATATATATATATTGGCCTATACTTACATTCTTCTATTTTAAGAAGAGTGGAGAGGAAGAGATAAAAATGTATATAGAGAGTAAATGAGAGAGAGAGAGAGAAACAGATATAAAAAGATATACAATGGTGATGATGATGATGATGATAATGATGATAATAATAATAATAATAATAATAATGAAATAGTAATAAAAATATAGTAACAAAAATAATAATAGTAATAATAATAATAATAATAATAATAATAATAACAATAATAATAACGATAATAAGAAAAAAATAATAACTAATAAAATGATAATTACAATAGTAGAAGTATAATAATAATAATGATAATAATAATAGAAATAACAATAATAATGATAATGATGATGATGATGATGATGATGATAATAGTTATAATAATAGCAATAATAATGATTATGATAACGATATCGATTATGAAACAAAGAAATCATTAAAATCACATTCATGGTTCTCATGAAGGAACTCAGGCATAATGTTTGTAATGAATAAATAATGAATAAATGATAATGTTGACAGCGGTTTTATTCGGTTTTTCTCTCTGTCTGTTTTCTGTCTGTCTCTGTCTCCCTGTCTCTGTCTCTGGTTCTCTGTGTTTCTCTTTCTCTTTCTCTTTTTCTTTCTCCTTTTTTTTCTCTCTCTCTCCTCTTTCTCTTTCTCTATCTCGTTCTCTTTCTCTTTCTGTCTCCTTTTCTTCCTCTTTCTCTTTTTATTTTCTCTCTTTCTCTCTTTCTCTTTTTCTTTCTCACTCTCATTCTCTTTCTCTTTCTCTTTCTTTCTTTCTCTCTTTTTTTTTCTCTTATTTTCTCTCTTTCTCTCTTACTCTGTAAAGAAATGGGAATTTCGTGGTTTACGACTTATCACTTTTTGCAGAAGTTATGAAAAAACGAAGCATTATAAACAAAACACATTCCAACATCATATACTTGACGTCGGCGTCGAAATAAATATAAAACAGAAAGCAATTTCAATATATTTTCCTCCTCATTGCTCTAGTGATTGCAAGGAAGAAGATATGCCATCTCGACATTACTCCTTGCCTTGTTGAATATTAAGCAATTACTGTACAAGTTTCATAACTAGAGAAAATGCTGCCACCTCAGGCTTTAAAAAAAAAAGCAAATGGACAAAGATGCGGAGAAATTTTGACAAAATGCCACTTGGGAGAATCTAATTTGTGGGACGAGAGCTTTTGCAAAAGCGGTTCCCTTGATGTCTTGAAAGATGAAAAAAGGGGGTAGAATTGCAAGACAATTGCGAAATCCATCTTTCTTAGGTCGGTGGAACCCGATCGAGGATTAGGCTCTGAGGGTATCAGAGCGGAGTGAAAAATTAGTCTTACAAAG
>NC_051394.1:1780313-1782813 GCF_015228065.2 Penaeus monodon | reverse complement strand
AAAAAGAAAAAGAAAAAAAATCAAACGTTTGCATGCAAAGTGTATTGCAACACGAGTATAAACTCCGTCATTTGCAGTCTTCGGTTTATATTAGTATGACGAAAAAAGTGATAATAAAAAGAGGGGAAAAAATAGTGGGGGAAAACGAAGTATTCACCAAAATGGTAATGTTTTTTTCGGTTCGAATTCATACTTTAAAGACGAAAGTTGTAATTACTCTTCGATGCAATTGCAATAATCATATTTTTGTTGCTGCAGTCGACTACACAGCTACTATCATTAGGGATAGCCTAAGTTTGCAATTTCATATATGCAATATTTAATTTTTACGGTAGTTAAACAGAAAATGTAAGAATTGTTGCACATTAAAGATACATATTTTGCAAATGACGGCGAGGGGAGGAGTCTGTGTCATATTGTGTTATTTTGCATGAGCTTCAAAAACTACTTGGCCAGAAAATATATGTATAATAACACGGATATGTAAACACACACACACACAAATATACACACACACACATACACACACACACACACACACACACACACACACACACACACACACACACACACACACACACACACACACAAATACACACACGTAAACACACACATACATATATGCAATCATTATTTTTATATTTTTAGTGCTACCTAGCATCATTATTATCATATATAACATCACCATAATTACTTTTAATATTATAATAATCCTTATCATAATTACTTTTATTTTCACAATTAGCGTTAGGGTTATTATCATTTACATTATTATTGATATCATCATCATTATTATTATTATTATTGTTATTGTTATTATTATCATTATTATTATTATTATTATTATTATTATTATTATTATTATTATTATTATTATTATTATTATTATTATTATTATTATTATTATTATCGTTATCATTATTGTTATATATTGTTATTGTTGTTGTTGATATCACTGCTAATATATGCTTTGTTCTTATCATAATCATGATTATGATCATCATTATTATCACTATTGTTATCACTAATATTCTGATTATTATTATTATCATTTTTACTATTATTACTGCTACTACTAATAATAATATTTATTTATTTATTGTTTATTATTATTATTTTTTTATTGTTGTTATCATTATCATCATTATTATTATTACAAGTGTTACTGTTCTTCTTATTTTCATTTACATTATCATTATTATTAGTAGTAGTAGTAAGGCCGCGATGGCCGAGTGGTTAGAGCATCGGACTCAAGACTGTCACGACGGCAATCTGAGTTCGAGGGTTCGAGTCACCGGCCGGCGCGTTGTTCCCTTGGGCAAGGAACTTCACCTCGATTGCCTACCTAGCCACTGGGTGGCCAAGCCAGCCCAAGTCAGTGCTGGTCCCAAGCCCGGATAAAATAGAGAGAATGATTACCTAAAAGGTAACACCGGCACTCTCCGTGGAAAGGAACTGGGGACCCTACCACGTACTCACTCCAAGAGCATCACAACATGAAAAACTAAGTATCATGCTGTGACCACGGCGGCTCAGACATGAACCTACCGTTAAAAGAAGAAGAGTAGTAGTAGTAGTATCATTGTTACTATTATTATTATTATTATAATAATAATAATAATAATTATTATTATTATTATTATTATTATTATTATTATTATTATTATCAGTATTATTCTTATTATCATTATTATTATCATTATTATTAATATTAATTCTATTATTATCATTACTATTATTTTCATTATTAGCATTAACAGTATTATTATCTTAGTTATTATTATCATTATTATGATTATTATTATTACTACTATTATCATTGCCATAACTATCATTTTAATTATTATGACTTTAACTATCTTCATATTACTATTAATATTAACATTATTATCATTAGCACAATATTCTTTATCATTATTATCATCATTATTACTATTATTACCATCATCATTATTATCATTATTATCATTGTCTTCGTTGTTGTTGTTGTTGCCAATATCATTACTATTTCATTACTTCATTATTATCAACTTCATTACCGTCATTAACAGATATGTAATTACTATAAATATTTTTGTATCATTGTTATTAATATTTTTAGTATGGTCTTAATTATCAGCATCATTATTGTGATTATTTTGCTCATCATTCCCATCACTTTTATAATTATTTTGATAATTATTGCCTACTTTCACTACTATTATTATCCCCACTTTTATACTTATCACTGTAATGGTAACAATTACGATGATGATGATAGTGATGATGATGATGGTGATGATGATTATGATGATGGTGATGATGATGATGATGGTGATGATGATGATGATGATGATGATGATAATGATGATGATGATGATAATAATAATGATGATGATAATAATACCTATACTGACCCAAAAAATTAATAAATAAAACCCACAAACCTAAATATATCTTTACTCAAATATATCTTTTACTCAACCATCAGCATCTCCCCAGCATCACCATCTACCAATCA
>NC_051394.1:1749617-1752117 GCF_015228065.2 Penaeus monodon | reverse complement strand
TTATCCCCTCCCCTCTCTTTCTCCCCCTCGTCCCCACCCTCGCCCATCCCCTTCCTCCTTATCCCCTCCCTTCTCTCCCCCACCCACCCCCACCCCTCCATCCCCCCACTCCTTATCTCCCCCCCCCCCGAGGCGTGTTACGGTCACAGATGAGAACAAAGGAACACATCTTGTAATTGTCGAGCAAGTGAAGCAAAGCCGTCACCCTCTTATCTGTTTTTCTTATCTTTTCCTTTTCCTTGTTTTTTTTTTCTTATGTTTTTTTTTTTTTTGAGGGGGGGAGGAGGGAGAGGTGCTTGTCTCTCTTTTTTCATCTTCTTTTCGTTTTCTTCTTCTTCTTTTCTTCTCCTTCTTCTTCTTCTTCTTCTATTCTTTTTTCTTCCTCTTCATTTTCTTCTTTTTCTTCCTCTTCTTCTTCTCCATTTTCTTCTTCTTCTTCTTCATCTACTTCTTCATCTTCTTCTTCTTCTACTTCTAATTTTTTTTATTTATCTCTCTCTCTCTCTCTCTCTCTCTCTCTCTCTCTCTCTCTCCGTCTCTCTCCTCTCTCTCTCTCGTCGGTCTCTCTCTCTCTCTCTCATCTCTCCTCGTCTCTCCTCTAATCTCTCATCTCTCTCTCTCTCTCTCTCTCTCTCTCTCTCTTCTCGTCTCAGGCTCTCTCTCCATCTTTCCTCATCGGGTCCTCTCTCTTTCTCTCTCTGTCTCTCTCTCTCAGTCTATCCTCTCTCTCTCTCTCCCTCTCTCTTCTCATCGTCTCGTCTCTCTCTCTCTCATCTCTCTCTCTCTCTCTGTCTCTCTCGTCTTTGTCTCTCTTTCTCTCTCGCTCTCTCTCTCTCTCTCTCTCTCTCTCTCTCTCATTCTCTCCTCTCTCTCTCTCTATCGCTCTCTCTCGGTCTTTCTCGCATCTCTCTCTCCTCTCTCTCTCTCTCTCTCTCTTTCGCTCTCTCTCTCTCTCTCGTCTTTCTCTCTCTTTTCTCTCTCTCTCTCTCTCTCTCTCTCTCTCTCCTCACTCTCTCGTCGCAAGGGCCTCTCTCTCGTCTCTCTCTTCTCTCTCTCTCATCTCTCTCTCTCTTTCTGTCTCTTTCTCTCTCTTCTCTCACTCTCTCTTTCTCTCCTCTTTCTCTCTCTCAGTCTCGTCTCTCTCTCTCTCCTCTCTCCTCTTCTCTCATCTCTCTCTCTCTCTCTCTCTCTCTCTCTCGTCTCTCATTCTCCTCTCTCTCTCTCTCGCCTCTCTCTCTTTTCTCTATCTCTCCTCCCTCTCTCTCTCTCTCTCATCTCTCTCTCGTCTCTCATCTCTCTCTCTCTTCCCTCTCCCTCTCTCTCCCCACCCCCCCTCTCTCTCTCTCTCTCCTCTCCACTCGTCGTCGCAATCTCTTCGATTCTCTCTCTCTCGTCGTCTCTCTCTCTCTCTCTCTCTTTCTCTCTCTCTCTCCTTCCTCCCTCCCTCTCTTTCTCCCTCTTAAAGACCGCCATAACTGAGCTCGTGAGGCCGCGGGTGTTTACAAAGTTGTTTTTCCTTTGTGTTAGCGCGAATATACAACCCTAAAAGGTATTACTTATGGCTTGCCTGTACCCATTGGAGGTTTTTCACGAGGATCCGCGTGGCATTCTTTCTTTGCCTGAACAAGAGAACTTTAAATCGTTTTTCCTGTATCCTACGAGACCAGGAGAAAGTTTTGCCTTGGAGAATTCCTTCTATTTCTTCTGTTCTTACGGAAATTAGATTTTTATTTTATTATTTTTTATTTTTTTCTTGGGATAAATTGATAGATTTTAGAGATTGGGGTCTGAGGTTCCGTTTTAGTTTCTGATTGCGGTGGTTCATTATTTTGTTTTGCTGTTTTTGCTGTATTTGTTGTTGTTGTCATTGTTAAAAGATGTTTGTCCTGCGAATTATTAATATTATCATCTTTCTCCTTCCTTTCTTCCTTTCTCTCTCCTTTGATAGTTATAGATATCCTCGTCTCAATCATTATAGTCCTCATATTAATGAAAAAAACTCCTTCTCACGAACCCAAACACAAACACACACACACAAATGCACACACACACGTACATACAGATATATATGCACACATACACACACACACACACACATATGTGTATGTGTGTGTGTATGCATACTTACACACAAACACACACAAACACATATCACACAAATAATATTATATAAATATATATATATATATATATATCTATATATATATATATATATATATATATATATATATATATAGATATATATACTTATATATACTATATATATATTATATATAGTATATATATATATATATATATATATATGCGTGTGTGTGTGTGTGTGGTGTTGTGTGTGTTGTGGTGTGTGTGTGTGTGGTGTGGTTGTGTGGTGTGTGTTTATGTGTGTGCCTTTGTGGTGTGTGTGTGTGTGTGTGTGTGTGTGTGTGTGTGTGTGTGTGTGTGTGTGTGTGTGTGTGTGTTTATGTGTGTGTGTGTGTTGTGTGGTGTGTGTTTGTGTGTG
>NC_051394.1:1721620-1724120 GCF_015228065.2 Penaeus monodon | reverse complement strand
TGTGTGTGTGTGTGTGTGTGTGTGTGTGTGTGTGTGTGTGTGTGCAAGCGTGCGTGTGTATGTGTATGTGTGCATTTGCGAGATGTGTTTCTTCGTCTCAAATTTCGGAGTATCTATTAGCCATCCTATCGATAAGAAAATAGCGTGCGTGATCACCGATCGGTCTTATCAAGCATCGAATGTTCAAACCGGACTGGTCACTGATTAGCCAAATCCCTAATTACTTGCAACAGAACAAGTGCAGATTCAGATGTATTAATCTTATCGAGGACACGCCTCCGCTGAAGTGACAAAGCTTTTATAATCAATTAATATCTTCATTGATCTCGATTCGATGTGATTACTCATTATTTAGTTTCGTGCTCGGCTAATGGTCTTTAATCAATTGCGAAGAGAATCATCAGGTGACGGGCGTATTAAGAGTTAATTACAAGCCTTGTCCGTGTTCACGCTAATTGCCAAGTCATGCAGGTGTCCATGAGCACAGGTAAGGCTTTGATATCTCTGTCTGTTTGCTATGCTTGTTCCACGTCAAGGACTCAGCTTTAAAAAAAGGGAAAGAGAGATAGGAAATAAAAGAACGAAAGAACAGGGAATGGATATGTCAAAGGAGGAAAAAAAAAAATTTGGTTCATAACTATCTTGGCATTTCTCAACGTGAAACGTAATGAGAAATGAATCAAAGTGAGGATTAAAATGCTGATTTTTTTCCCTTTTTTGTGTCTAATGAACAAGGAAATTCAAGACTCGTATCCATCACAAAAGCACATTTAAATCACACCAACACACACTCGCGTCTCCAGGCAGCAAAACTCTCTCTCAAGCAAGACCCAACCGAGTCGAAGCTTCGAACCCTATGCTTCATTCTCTGTACGAAGCCAGTACGAAGCATTTAGTACAGCAATCCTCTATCTGTCCGGGACCTTATAAGACTTTAACTTCATTGCAAAACGCTTCACGGAGCATGCACGCTGTGTCATGTTCTTTTACGCTCAACTAAAGAGCGAGAACGTTTGATCACGAACACGACCATCACGATTGTTGAAAATGTCGTGTCGCATGAACCGCGATTCGGACGACAGCTTTTGTTTTGCTTTTTTTACTTTGAACCTTTTTTTTTGGTTTTTTGTTTTTATTTTGTGTTATTTCTTTTTCTTTTTGTACTGCTGGGGGATTTGTTTTTAATGGATATTTAGATATGCTGTGTTTCTCATTTTCTTTATCAGATTTCTTTCCCCTGACTTGCTTTATTTGCTGCATACATACATATATATATATATATATATATATATATATATATATATATATATATATATATATATATATATATATATACACACGGGTTGGTGGGGGTGTTGTGTGTGTTGTGTGTGTATATATATATATATATATATATATATATAAAATATATATATATATATATATATATGTATATATATATATATTAATATGTATATGTATGCGTGTGTGTGTGTGTGTGTAAGTATATGTATATGTATGTATATACATATATATGTATATACATATTTAAATATATGATCATATAATATATATGTGTATATTCATATATAAGATGTATATATTATATATAATATATATATTATATTATATATTATATAGTGTGTGGTGTGTGTGTGTGTGTGTGGTGTGTATACATATTATATATACATATTTATGTATATACATACGTGTGTGTGTGTGTGTTGTATACATATATGTATCTATCTATCTATCTATCTATCTATCTATCTATATATATATATATATATATATATATATATATATATATATATATATATATATATATACATAAGAGTAAATTGTTTTTGAGAGTTTCCTGTTTATCAAAATTCAGTAAATCATAATAAACAAATGATATTTTCAGCTGTGATTAATCAAACTATGCTGTGTTAATTCAAGGCTTTTGATATATATATATATCCTCTTTTACAGAAAAAGAGACAAGTTGAATAAGTTTTAAGTGTATGTTTTGCTCATTAAATGATAAACTGAGACGTTTATTGATGTTGATGTCTAAAGGGTTTCTCCCATTTAAGGCTTAAAGGTGAAACTGGCTTTGAATTAAAGCCGAATAAACAGAATTCCACTGGCAGTCTTCTAACACATACGTATCAAGAATTGACCCCTTTTTCTGTAACTGCAATATCTATTACCTGCTTACTGAATATACCTTGCTGACGAGGAACTACGTAATATTGGCCAACCTGAGGCTTTCAGCTGATACTCGTCTGTACACATGAAGTCAATGGAAGCAGTTTATCGAATACTTGGCCTACAGGAGCAAAGAAATCCAGTTCATTGGTTGGTTCAGCTCAAAATTATTTTTTTTTAAGATTTGGCCCTTCTAACCCTCAGCCCTGTGTGTGTGTGTGTGTGTGTGTGTGTGTGTGAGTGTGAGTGTGTGTGTGTGTGTGTGTGTGTGTGTGTGTGTGTAGACGTATGTATGTATGTATACATATATTTGCATATTATTGTACGG
>NC_051394.1:1660716-1665716 GCF_015228065.2 Penaeus monodon | reverse complement strand
ATTATCTCGTCTTTTGCTGAACTTCTTGGACGAATAGTGAAAGACAATGACAACCTTACTAGTATTATAAGTCATTATCATTATCCACATCGTCGTCATCATCATCATCATCATCTTCATCACCATCATCATTATATATCATCATCCCTTCTCATTTCATTTTCCCCACCTCTTCCCTCATCATATCAACTATCATCAGCATCCTCTTCCTCATTATCATCATCATCATCAACATCATTATCATCATCATAATCATCATCATCCTCATTATCGTCATCATCATCATCATCATCATCGTCATCACCATCCCCATCATCCTCATCCTCATCATCCCCATCACTATTACCATCACCACCATCATCATCACCTCATCATTATCATCATAATCATCCTCACATTGGGTATCATGATAATTGTCACTCACTATCATCAGCGGTATTAAAATAACCGCTTCTGTTGTCACCATCAACTGCAGACTCATCCAAGCGACGGTCATCACCGCCATCGTCATTGTCATCATCATCAGCATGAAGCATCAGTCACCAGCATCAGCATTAGCAACAGCAGCATCGTGTCTCTGCGTCTATTACTATTTTATTATTTGTCTATTATCTATTAATATCTATCTTTATAATCTACTTTTATCTATCTATCTGCTATCTATCATTATAATATGCATATAATATTTTATAATTAATTATTATATAATATATATAATTAATATATTATATATTTTTAAAATTATATTATTTTGTAGAGGGGGGTATGGGCCTAATAATATATTAATTATATATATATATATATATATATTATATTTTAATATTATATTTATTATAATATTTTCTTCTTCTTTTAACGGTAGGTTCGTCTGAGCCGCCGTGGTCACAGCTGTACTTAATTGTAGTTTTCATGTTGTGAGCTCTTGGAGTGAGTACGGGTAGGGTCCCCAGTTCATTTCCCGGAGAGTCCCGGGGGGTACCTTTTAGGTAATCATTCTCCTTTTTACCGGGTTTGGGCCACCCTTTTACTTGGGGGCTTGGCCACCCAGTGGCTAGGGGGAAATAAAGGTGAATTTCCCTTTCCCCCAAAGGAAACAACGCGGGGCGGTGACCGAACCCTCAAATTCAATTGCCGTCGTGACAATTTTGAGTCGACGCGTAACCATTCGGCCACCGGGGGCTTGACGTTTATGGGCCATGATTTTTTTTAGCAATTTAGAGCGGTGGTTTTCCATTCCTTCCCCCCGGGTTGTTTTTATCGAGTCACCATCTCTTTTACCCGGGACTATTGAGTGGCTTGGCCCCCCAGTGGCAGGCAGGCAATCAGGTGAAAATTTTTGCCCGGGGACATTTAAATTTTTTTTCACCTAATATTTTGAATTTTAATAAACAATCCTAGAAAATGCCTTTTGTAGTTTCTTGAATGATTAAATTTTAAATCTAGTTCGCCGTCTGTTATATGTTTTTTTTTAAAATCCTTTTAAATAAAGGTCGCATTTCATGTTTTGGGCGGTGTATACGTTTTTTTGTGGGCATCTACGAGCGTAAAGGTTTAGTGGCGAAGGATGGGGGGAAGGTCCACGGCTGTCAACTGAGCAAATATATATTTTATATATATTAAAATATATATATATTATATATCTTATATATATATTATTTATTATATATTATATATATATATTATTAATATTTGTATGTAGTATGTATGTATATGTATAGATAATAGATAGAAATAAAGACAGAAGACAGATAGATAATAGATAGATAGATAGACAGATAGCGATAGATGACAGTAGATAGAAAAATAAATATAGAAAGATGTAGTATAATATAAAAAGTATATTATGCAATCGTGTGTGTGTGTTTTTTGGGTGTGTGGGGTTTTGTGTGGGAGGATGTGTGGGGGTTGTATGGTGTGTGTGTGTGTGTGTGTGTGGTGCTACAATTTTCTATATCTCTCTTTAGTATTCTCTGTCTATCTTCTTTTTGAATATAATTTTCTGTCTATCTATCTATATATCTTCATGTGTGTGTGTGTGTGTGTGTGTGTTTTGTGTGTGTGTGGTGGTGGTGTGTGGTTTTGGTGTATATATCTCTCTTATATATATCCTGCTATCTATCTATACTTTAAAATAGTTTATCATTATCTATTATTATCTATCTATCTATCTATCTACTATTTTCTATTATCTAATGAATATGGTGTCTGTGGGTGTGTGGTTGTGTGTTGTGTGTGTGTGTGGGGTGTGTGCGTGTGTGTGTATTAGTGTGTATAATATCTCTGTATAATAGTCTCTGTTATCTATTAATCTATAACAGTTTATTATCTATTTCTATCTATCTATCTATCATCTATCTATATTGATATGGTGCTGTGTGTGTGCGGTGTTGTGTGTGGTAAAAAGATAACAATAAATCGATAATAATAATAGTAACAACAATAATGAAAATAAAGATAATGAAAATATTAGAAGTAAAATCTAATTTAATATGACAATAAATGATAACAACAATAAAAAGAATAATGATAATAAAATAAAAATGATGATAGTAATAAAAACTGCTACTGTACTACTACTATACTAATAATAATAATAATAATAATGATAAAAAAAAAAAAAAAAAATAATAATAATAATAATAATGATAAATTATAATTACATAATAATATAATAAATAATAATAATAATAAAAAATAATAATAATAATAAAAAAATAATAAATTAAAAATTTATAATAATAATAATACATAATTAATAAATAATAATAATAAAATTAATTTGAAAATATAAAATAATCAAAAAAAATTTAAAGATATATAACGACAAAAATTTGATAATATAAAAAATAATAATAATGTAATTAAATAGAAATAGAAAACAAATAATAATATTGATAAATAATAATAAATAATAATAATGATAATAATAATAATAATAATATAAAAAATAATAACCATAATAAAAATAATTAAATGAATAAAATAATAATAATAATAATATTAATAATAAAAAAAAATAATAATAATAATATATTATTTTTATTATTATTATTATTTATTATTATTATTATTATTATTATTACTTTAATATAATAAAAACTACAATAATGATAGTAATAATGCAACTTATGATGACGATGGCGGTAATGATGATATGAGAGGAGGAGGAGGTTAACAGCAACGAAAATTGATTCAACTTTGCATCTTATGTTCCAAAATAGGTAGCCTTCTTTTGGAAGTTGCAGAGCCACTGACTTTATTTCAATTGCAAGTAATATAACTTTTAGACGAGTTGGTAAACGTGTATCAAGGATTTCACGATACTTGCAGACAGTCCCAAATTCTGTCTGTATCAACATAAAATTTTTATAATATGTATCAGTAGCTTGTTTTAGATGATGATGAAGCGTTAGGGATTCTCAGGGACGTTTATATTTATTTTTTTCTTTGGGAAACATTCGGGGGTTTTTAGTATTAACATTTTCAGTCCATAACATTCAGTATCTAAATATCTATTTAATAAGTTATATATAGATTCTTTTCTTAACAGCAGAGGTGCAAACCACTCCCGATTCTTCATTAAGTTTTTCCCAAGAAAAACTCTTCAGATGTTTACTTCATAATAACCCGTGACTGGATGAGCCTTACAGAGATCCTACAGGCAGATTCCTCCTGTATTAAGTTTGGACCCCCTTCCTGCGTGATCAACCGGCAGAGTTCCAACAACAAGGCCGCCTCTAACGGTAACCTTCAGCAAGGTCTGCAGAGCCTGTCTAGCCACAACAAAGGTACTGGACTGCTTGGTGCCAACAGGTTTACCTTTTAATCCTTGACTCAAGCTCTCCCTCGCCTCGCGCTGCAACTTTCGCAATATGCCTCCATCAGGCATTTTTTATGCTCCTCAAAATTAGCTGTCCCTTTTTCTACAGACGAGCTTCATATTTTACGGTGTTACGCAAGTGCCATTGCCTCTATCGAATGGGAGGGCGGGTTAAATCCTTCGACCACCATACTCTCAACCATACTTGATCTCAGGTGCATAGAAGGATGTGTTGCCTCATTCTCCTCCGCCTTTAAGTCACCCGCAAGAAGTTTACTGTATACTAATGATAATATAACGAGAGAAGGTGAGGTTTTAGAATATTTATCACCATGGGTTAAACGGGGAATAAGAAATACCCTTTTTTATTAATCCAACTAGTTTTTCCATTACCTCTTAAAACACCCACGTAACATATACTGTAGAGGCATCGAAGGGAGAGGGTGACCAAATTTTTGAAGTCATCCCACTCTCTGCAACATAAAGAAACTGAGTGTAAATAAAAACAGCCAGTAAAAGATGACTTCGTCAAATCTGTACTGCATTTTGATCATTCTACGCATTGTAAATATTACTATGTTAAAGATTGTTTGGTCTTAGCAGATAACTGAATTTTTTTCAGGTCAAATTGGATGTCCTTTACCCCTCACCTATAAAGGCAACTCTCACTGAAAATTATATCAGCTTTGCTTATGGTGAAGCTTACCCATGTATTTTTATAATTTATATATCTATTAATTTATTTGTTTATCATAATTCCCTTCGGCGACAGGGTTTCGTCGAATCCCTGCACATTTTTCCTCAGCCTTTCCCTCGCCCCAGTAAAACATTTTGGAGCTCCTTCTGACGCGAAATCAGTCACTGTCAGTCGAAATCAGTCGAAATCACTGAATCAAAATGAAATCACTGTCACTGAAATCAGTCGAAATCAAAATCAGTCACTGAAATGAAAATGTAAGGATTAAAAAGCTCTTTTCTATTATTCGTATTGAGCATGACCAATTGCAGTTGATACACAACATGTAATTAGGTTAGAATATCATATAGACCTTACCCATTGTGAAATAATAATTATTATGAAAGGTACATTAGATGATATGCAGATCATTGCATTTGATCACCATATCTTCAACATTTCGTTCGGTCTTTCTCGAAACTACACTTTCACTGCAATAGACTA
>NC_051394.1:1658231-1660616 GCF_015228065.2 Penaeus monodon | reverse complement strand
TATATATATATATATATTGTGTTGTGTGTGTGTGTGTGGTGTGTGTGTGTGTATTATGTATGTATGATATCTTACTATCTCTCTCTCTCTCCTCTCTCTCTCTCTCTCTCTCACTCTCTCATATATATATTCTATTATATTAAAATTATAAATTATATTTTAAAATTATATATATATATAAAAATTTTTTAAATAATATATATACATAACAAAATTTTTATAATAGGTAGATAGATGAAAAAGTATATAGATATATATAGGAAAATAGATAGTGGTTATCTTATTTTTTATATATCTATCCTCCTATCTCTCTCTATCTATCTCTCTCTCTCTCTCTCTCTCATATATATACATATTATAATTTTAATAATAATAGATGATAGATATATTCTCTTTTCATTCCCCCAATTTTCTCTTCTTCTTTCCTTAAAAAATTCACCACACCACACCACACACACACACACCACACACACACCACAACACAATATAATATATAAATATATATATATTTTATATATAATAATTAATATTATATATATATATATATACATATATGAATATTTATATATATATATATATAATATATATATATATAATATATATTATATATATATATATATATGTATATATATATTATTTTTATTATATATATATATATTATATATATTAATATTGTGTGTGTGTGTGTGTGTGTGTGTTGTGTGTGTGTGTGTTGTGTAGTATTATATATATATATATATATATATATATATATATATAATATATATTTTATATATAAAATTATATATATAAAATTTATATATATTATTATATAATATTAAATTATATATATATATGTATATGGGTGTTGTGTGTTTATGTGATGTTTTATATATAATATTATATATATATATATATATATATTATATATAATATAATATTTTAATATATATATATATTATATAATATTATTATATTATATGATATTTGTGTGTGTGTGTTTTGGGGGTGTGTGTGGTGGTGGGTGTGGGTGTATATATATATAATAATTATAAAATTTTAATATAATTTAAAATTTTATATATATATATAATTAAAAACATATTATACATGTAACTTTTAATAATAATATTTTTTAATATATATATATATTATAATAATTATATATTTATATATTTATTATATATACGCATTATTATATATAATTATATATTTATATATATATATTATATATATTAAATGTAATATTTATATGCATATATATTTATATATATATATAATATAATATATTATATATAATATTTTTTTGCATATATATATATATATTAATATAAAATTCCCCTCGCATATTTTATAATAAATATTATATAATTTTATTTATATATAAATATATATGCAAAAAACACACCACACACACACACACACAAAAAAACACACACCCACACAACACACATAATATATATATTTTATATTATATATATAATATATAATATATTAATAATATATATATATATATACATATAATCATACATACATATAAAATATATATATATATAAAAATATTATATATATATATATATTAATTATATTTTACATATTATACAACATATTAAAATATATAATTTTAATATAATTATATTATATTATATATTATATGTGTGTGTGTGTGTGTGGGGGTTTTGTGTGTGTGTGTGGAATACAATATGTATTTCTATCTCTCCCCTTTCCCCCCTAAAATATATATATATATATATATATATATATATATATATATATATATATATATAATATCATATATATATTTTTATTGTCCTTATGTTTGTTTTTATTATTATATATATATATTATTAATTATATAATATTTAATATAATAATATATAATATATACACATGTTTATATATATAATATATATATAATAATATATATTATATATATATAATTATATAATATTGTGTGTGGGTGTGGTGGTGTGTGGGTGGGTGTGTGTGTGTTGGGTCCCCTCTCTTTTTTTCTCTCTCTCTCTCCTTCTATAAAATAATATATAAATATATAATTATTTTATATATTATATTAATATTATATAAAATTATATATATATATATATGCACACATATGCGTGTGGGTGTGTGAATCTATTTACCTTTTCATCTATCTATACATTGTATAATTCCCGGCAGGATTTAGCCCTTTTAAAACTGCGTAAGGAGGAAAACTGCTAAAATTCCGCCCACCTGTACCCTTGATATAATTGTAGGGAGAGTGTAACCACAAAAAACCACCACCACACACACGAAATTCAGCAGATGAGATTTTTTCGAATCTTTTCCCCTAATTCAATAAAATCATATTCCCAACAAAAAAATCCCTACCTTTTTTTTTTCCAATCATAAATAAACACGTTTTTT
>NC_051394.1:1638231-1640731 GCF_015228065.2 Penaeus monodon | reverse complement strand
ATTTCTCTCTCCCAGCCATTAGGCTAAGGGCCAATACTTTAGGTGGCATGACATGACTCATCTCTTGTAGACTGTTCACTTTTTTCATCACTTTGTTTCCCCCCTTACCTAGTAGATTGTAGACTTCGAGGAGAACTACAAGATATTCAATAGAGTTTAGGAGGAAGTCCATGATAAAAGGGTGTAGGGTGGGTTTGCTGTAGACGTTTATGGTAAGCTTATGCAATATATTAATTAGCTGAATATTTGCTTAGGTTGAGGACGGTTTAAAGGAAACCACAGTCCACAGATAAAATGATAAAAAACAAGAATTTCTTAAGTCCTTGTTCAAGCTGCAAGGATGAGATTAAAATTATATAGAAACAATGAAGTTCCAAGATTGTGCTTGACTCCGGGCAGAGAGATGGCATAGCGCCTGAAAGTGGACAAGTTGGTGGGGCTATGCAGATCTCTACCTACGTCCACACAAACACGCACACGCACACACATATGTATGTATATATATGTACATATATATACGTACACACACACACACACACACACACACACACCCACATATATATATATATATATTATAATATATATATATATATATATATTTTTAAAATAAATAGATAAATTTATATATAAAAAAAAAAAATATATATATTTTAAAATATATATAATATATATATTAATATTTTATATATATATTTTAACATTTATATTAAAAACCCACACACAAAAACACACTATATATATGTCTGTGTACAAAAATATAATATATATAAAAATAAAATTATTATTATATAATTATAAAATATATAAAAAAATTATAATATATATATATAAAAAATAAAATATATAAAATATATTATATAAATATAATATAAAATTATCAAAATTTTATAAAATATATAAATTTATAATATAAAAAAAAATTAATTGTTAAATATATATATATTATTTAATTTTAAATTATAATAAAAAAAAAAAAAAAACCAAAAACAATATATTATATTATATGTATAATATATATATAATAATAATATATATATATAAATAAATTTTATAAATAATAAATTAATTTATTATATTTATATTATATTATATATTATATTATAGAATATATACTAAATTAAATATGCCCCAATAAAAAAAAAACAAAAAAAACAAAAACACACATATTTATTATAACCCTTTATTTATTTGTATATATATATATAATTATATATATTTTATATAATATATATATATATATATATATATATATAATAATAATATATTAAATTTTTTAAAATTATATAATATAAATATAAAATATTTAAATATATAATAAATATAAATACATTAGATAATAATTAATTAAAATTTAATTTATTTTTAAAAATTATTATTTTTCTTTTTATAGTCTATTTTTTAAAAATTTATATATATAATAAAAAATTTTATATATATATAATTATATTATTATGTAGTTGTGGGGTTTTTATCTTATATATATTTTATATATATATATATAATTTTATAATAATAAAATTATATATAATATATTTTTAATTATAAATGTAAATTATAATTTTTACACTATATACAACTATGTATTCATGTATGATTTGTAAAAACAGAAGCGTATGAATGACCTATATACATATACACACACACACACACACACACAAAACACACACACAACACCACACACACAAAACACACACACACAACACACACACACACACAACACACACACAAAATATATATATTATATATATATATGTTTAAAAATTTATATATATATATTATATATATCCCCACACACCACCCACACACCACACACCACACACACACACATACCACACCACAACACACCATACACGTATTGTATGTATATTATATAAAATTTAAAATTATATTATATATTATATATAAAATAAAATTAATATATATTTTTGGGTGTGTGTGTGTGGGGTTGTGTGTGGGGTGTGGGGTTTTGTGTGTTTGTGTGTGTGGGTGGGGTTTTTGGGGGTTTTGTGGTGTTGGTGTGGGTGGGGTGGGTGTATTTTAAAATTTGTATATATTTTAAATATTAAATTAAGATACAAAACCATAAATATTTATATAATATATATATATATATATTTTAAAATTATAATATTATTTAATATTAGATATAATATATTTATATTATATAAAATTTTTTAAAAATTTTATAATTATAATATATTACTTATACACACCACACACACACACACACACACACACACACACAAAACCACACACCACACACACAACACCAAAGATATATATACACATAAAATTTACATATATATATATATTACATAAAATATATATAAAATTATATATATATATAAAATTATTAATAATATAATAATATATATATATATGTACACACTCACACCCCATACCACAAACACACACACCGCACACGCACACACACACACACACACACACACACCCCCCACACCAAAACACACAACACCACACACACACACAAAATATATAT
>NC_051394.1:1617639-1620139 GCF_015228065.2 Penaeus monodon | reverse complement strand
TATAATTATAATTTTATATATATTTATTTAATCTTTAAAATTTTTTTATATTTATTTTTTTAATTATATTTTTTTTATTATATGTTTTTTTTTCTTTTGTGTGTGTGTGTTCTCTCTTTTCTCCTTCTCTCCCCTCTCTCTTCTCTCTCTCTCCCCTCTCTCTCTCTCCTCTCTCTCTTTATTTTTAATTATTTATAATTATTTTTAATTTTTTATTTAATATTTAAAAATAAAAAATTTATATAACAAAATATAGTTTTTTTTTTTTTTTTTTTTTTTTTTTTTTTTTTATATTTATATATATATATATATATATTTATATATATATATATATATTATATATATATAATATATATATAATATATATATATATAGTATTATATATATATAATATATATATATAATATATATATATATATTATATATATATAAAATTTTATATATATATATATATATATATACACATATGCGTGTGGGTGTGTGAATCTATTTACCTATTCATCTATCTATACATTGTATAATTCCACGGCAGGATTTAGACCTTTTCAACTGCTGCTAAGGAGGAAAAACTGCTAAAATTCCGCCCACCTGCTAGCCTTGGTATATAATTGTATGGGAGAGTGTAACACACACACACACACGCACACACACACACGCAATTCCAGCAGATGAGCTGTATTTCGAATACTTTTCCTCTAATTCAATGAAATCATATATCCCCAAAAAAAAATACCTACCATTTTTTTCCAATCAATAAATCAACACGATTTTTTTCTCTACAAATTCATGATACCAAACACATACCTATTTCTCTCGTAGTGAAGAGTCAGACACGCATTTTTTTATTTTTCATTTTCATTCTTTCCTTACAGTCTGCGGTCCCATTACAATTAATAAACAAATAAATAAATAAAAAATATTGATACCGTACCTGTTTCTCTTCAAGTTAAGTTAATTTCTCTCGTAGTGAAGAGCCAGACACGCAATTTTTATTATTATCATTATTATTCTCTCCTTCCAGTCTACGGTCCCATTACAATAAATAAATAAATAAATAGATAAATACTGATACCATACCTAGTTCTCTTCAGATGCTGCATCATGACACTCTCGTCACCACACTCAGACGCATCCACGTTCCTTATTAATTCATTATGTTACTCACCGTTACATCGCATTTGCAAGTTATTTATGTGTGAAGCAGTCTCGAACCTTTTGATTAATGCTACGAGTTAAAGAGAATTTTTTTTATGAGTAATTTACCGTGGAGAATAAATGATTTAGACAAATGATTTCAATTGGTTAGATTATTCCATTATTGTTTTAATTCTTGTTATAATCGTTAAGTATGATATACATGTTGACTTTATGGGATAAAAGAAATATGTATATTACTATCACTCTCGATAAAAAGGTTCGTAACACATTGCGGAAAATATCTAAACCAAACAGTTTCCAGCGCCCATTTTAACTTTACGTCGTTTTCCTATAAGTAAGGCAATGGTTATCGGTCTTATGTGTCAATACTGGATATACATACATATATTTATGAATACATACACACACACAAACACACACACATATCTTATATATATATATATATATATATATACATATATATATATATATATATATATATATATATATATATATATATATAATAATTAATATATACATATATATATGTGTGTGTGTGTGTGTGTGTGTGTGCGTGTGTGTGTGTGTATGTGTGTGTGTTTATCTATTTGTCTATCTATCCATCTTTCTATATCTATCTATCTGTCTATCTCTATCTATCCATCCATCCGTCCCCACCCACCCACCCACCCATCCACCCACCCACCTATTAACCAATGAAAAAAAAAATCCTCGCGTCCTTCTCCCAAAGCTTTCAGACCCGAGAGGAACGCCAGCGCGAGACTAGGACCTTCCCTCCCGATCCTGAGACTCGAGGATCACGGCAACTCCTCGGTCTTTCTCTCGCCCTTGAGTATACTCCTTTCACTCCCCTGACTTTCCGTTCACTCCTCGTAAAGACCTGGCGTGTGGCATCTCAGTTAGTGGAATTACGGTACACTTTTATCTACCTGTGTACCTACTTATCTATATATCTATCTGCTAATCTGTGTACCTGTCTGTTCATCTACCCATCTGTCTGCTAATCTATCTATCTGTCTGCTAATCTATCTCTCTGTCTGCTAATCTATCTGTCTGTCTATTTATCTACCTATCAGCTGATCAATCTATCTATATATCTGTTAATCTATCTATCTGTCTGTTAACCTATCTCTCTGTCTACTTATCTATCTATCAGCTGATATATCTGCCTACCCGTTAATCTACCTACCGGTTTGTCTCCATCTGTTGTTAATCTTTGCACGGTCAACTTGCTACGTTGCTTCCCATCTGCCGACCACCTAGAAGTATGAAGGAAGGAAAGAGGGGAAGGAGTGAGAGTAATGAGTGAGAGGGGAAGGAGTGAGAGTAATGAGTGAGAGGG